>NC_134689.1:418696783-419004582 GCF_050947455.1 Rhinoderma darwinii
GGTGATACATATAGAAGAGAGCTATGAGACTACTCCTCCTCCTGCAGGGTGATGTATATAGAAGAGAGCTATGAGTCCACTCCTCCTCCTGCAGGGTGATATCTATATAGAGAGCTATGAGTCTACTCCTCCTCCTGCAGGGTGATACATATATAGAAGAGAGCTATGAGTCTACTCCTCCTCCTGCAGGGAGATATATATATATAGAAGAGAGCTATGAGACTACTCCTCCTCCTGCAGGGTGATATATATAGAAGAGAGCTATGAGACTACTCCTCCTCCTGCAGGGTGATATATATATATAGAAGAGAGCTATGAGTCTACTCCTCCTCCTGCAGGGTGATATATATAGAAGAGAGCTATGAGACTACTCCTCCTCCTGCAGGGTGATACAATATAGTAGAGAGCTATGAGACTACTCCTCCTCCTGCAGGGTGATATATATAGAAGAGAGCTATGAGTCTACTCCTCCTCCTGCAGGGTGATATATATAGAAGAGAGCTATGAGACTACTCCTCCTCCTGCAGGGTGATATATATAGAAGAGAGCTATGAGTCTACTCCTCCTCCTGCAGGGTGATATATATAGTAGAGAGCTATGAGACTACTCCTCCTCCTGCAGGGTGATATATATAGAAGAGAGCTATGAGTCTACTCCTCCTCCTGCAGGGTGATATATATAGAAGAGAGCTATGAGACTACTCCTCCTCCTGCAGCGTGATATATATAGAAGAGAGCTATGAGACTACTCCTCCTCCTGCAGGGTGATACATATATAGAAGAGAGCTATGAGACTACTCCTCCTCCTGCAGCGTGATATATATAGTAGAGAGCTATGAGACTACTCCTCCTCCTGCAGGGTGATACATATATAGAAGAGAGCTATGAGTCTACTCCTCCTCCTGCAGGGTGATATATATAGAAGAGAGCTATGAGACTACTCCTCCTCCTGCAGGGTGATACATATAGAAGAGAGCTATGAGACTACTCCTCCTCCTGCAGGTGATACATATATAGAAGAGAGCTATGAGACTACTCCTCCTCCTGCAGCGTGATATATATATAGAAGAGAGCTATGAGTCTACTCCTCCTGCAGGGTGATACATATAGAAGAGAGCTATGAGACTCCTCCTGCAGGGTGATATATATAGAAGAGAGCTATGAGACTCCTCCTCCTCCTGCAGGGTGATACATATAGAAGAGAGCTATGAGACTACTCCTCCTCCTGCAGGGTGATACATATAGAAGAGAGCTATGAGACTACTCCTCCTCCTGCAGGGTGATACATATAGAAGAGAGCTATGAGACTACTCCTCCTCCTGCAGGGTGATACATATAGAAGAGAGCTATGAGTCTACTCCTCCTCCTGCAGGGTGATACATATAGAAGAGAGCTATGAGACTACTCCTCCTCCTGCAGGGTGATACATAAGAAGAGAGCTATGAGACTACTCCTCCTCCTGCAGGGTGATATATATAGAAGAGAGCTATGAGACTACTCCTCCCTCCTGCAGGGTGATATATATAGAAGAGAGCTATGAGTCTACTCCTCCTGCAGGGTGATATATATAGAAGAGAGCTATGAGTCTACTCCTCCTCCTGCAGGGTAATATATATAGAAGAGAGCTATGAGACTCCTCCTCCTGCAGGGTGATACATATAGAAGAGAGCTATGAGTCTACTCCTCCTCCAGCAGGGTGATATATATAGTACAGAGCTATGAGTCTACTCCTCCTCCAGCAGGGTGATATATATAGTACAGAGCAATGAGACTACTCCTCCTCCTGCAGGGTAATATATATAGAAGAGAGCTATGAGTCTACTCCTCCTCCTGCAGGGTGATACATATAGAAGAGAGCTATGAGTCTACTCCTCCTCCAGCAGGGTGATATATATAGTACAGAGCTATGAGTCTACTCCTCCTCCAGCAGGGTGATATATATATAGAAGAGAGCTATGAGACTACTCCTCCTCCAGCAGGGTGATATATATAGTACAGAGCTATGAGACTACTCCTCCTCCTGCAGGGTGATACAGATAGAAGAGAGCTATGAGTCTACTCCTCCTCCTGCAGGGTGATATATATATAGAAGAGAGCTATGAGACTACTCCTCCTCCAGCAGGGTGATATATATAGTACAGAGCTATGAGACTACTCCTCCTCCTGCAGGGTGATACATATAGAAGAGAGCTATGAGTCTACTCCTCCTCCTGCAGGGTGATACATATAGAAGAGAGCTATGAGACTACTCCTCCTCCTGCAGGGTGATACATATAGAAGAGAGCTATGAGTCTACTCCCCCTCCTGCAGGGTGATATATATAGAAGAGAGCTATGAGTCTACTCCTCCTCCTGCAGGGTGATACATATAGAAGAGAGCTATGAGTCTACTCCTCCTCCTGCAGGGTGATACATATAGAAGAGAGCTATGAGTCTACTCCTCCTCCTGCAGGGTGATACATATAGAAGAGAGCTATGAGACTGATCCTCCTCCTGCAGGGTGATATATATAGAAGAGAGCTATGAGACTACTCCTCCTCCTGCAGGGTGATATATATATAGAAGAGAGCTATGAGACTACTCCTCCTCCTGCAGGGTGATATATATAGAAGAGAGCTATGAGTCTCCTCCTCCTCCTGCAGGGTGATATATATAGAAGAGAGCTATGAGACTACTCCTCCTCCTGCAGGGTGATACATATAGAAGAGAGCTATGAGTCTACTCCTCCTCCTGCAGGGTGATACAGATAGAAGAGAGCTATGAGACTCCTCCTCCTGCAGGGTGATATATATAGAAGAGAGCTATGAGACTACTCCTCCTCCTGCAGGGTGATATATATATAGAAGAGAGCTATGAGACTACTCCTCCTCCAGCAGGGTGATATATATAGTACAGAGCTATGAGACTACTCCTCCTCCTGCAGGGTGATACATATAGAAGAGAGCTATGAGACTACTCCTCCTCCTGCAGGGTGATACATATATAGAAGAGAGCTATGAGTCTACTCCTCCTCCTGCAGGGTGATACAGATAGAAGAGAGCTATGAGTCTACTCCTCCTCCTGCAGGGTGATATATATATAGAAGAGAGCTATGAGACTACTCCTCCTCCAGCAGGGTGATATATATAGTACAGAGCTATGAGACTACTCCTCCTCCTGCAGGGTCATACATATATAGAAGAGAGCTATGAGTCTACTCCTCCTCCTGCAGGGTGATACATATAGAAGAGAGCTATGAGACTACTCCTCCTCCTGCAGGGTGATACATATAGAAGAGAGCTATGAGACTACTCCTCCTCCTGCAGGGTGATACATATATAGAAGAGAGCTATGAGTCTACTCCTCCTCCTGCAGGGTGATATATATATAGAAGAGAGCTATGAGACTACTCCTCCTCCAGCAGGGTGATATATATAGTACAGAGCTATGAGACTACTCCTCCTCCTGCAGGGTCATACATATATAGAAGAGAGCTATGAGTCTACTCCTCCTCCTGCAGGGTGATACATATAGAAGAGAGCTATGAGACTACTCCTCCTCCTGCAGGGTGATACATATAGAAGAGAGCTATGAGACTACTCCTCCTCCTGCAGGGTGATATATATAGAAGAGAGCTATGAGACTACTCCTCCTCCTGCAGGGTGATACATACAGAAGAGAGCTATGAGTCTACTCCTCCTCCTGCAGGGTGATACATATAGAAGAGAGCTATGAGACTACTCCTCCTCCTGCAGGGTGATACATATAGAAGAGAGATATGAGACTACTCCTCCCCCTGCAGGGTGATATATATATATATATAGAAGAGAGCCATGAGTCTACTCCTCCTCCTGCAGGGAGATACATATATAGAAGAGAGCTATGAGTCCACTCCTCCTCCTGCAGGGTGATATCTATATAGAGAGCTATGAGTCTACTCCTCCTCCTGCAGGGTGATACATATATAGAAGAGAGCTATGAGTCTACTCCTCCTCCTGCAGCGTGATATATATAGAAGAGAGCTATGAGACTACTCCTCCTCCTGCAGGGTGATACATATAGTAGAGAGCTATGAGACTACTCCTCCTCCTGCAGGGTGATATATATATAGAAGAGAGCTATGAGTCTACTCCTCCTCCTGCAGGGTGATATATATAGAAGAGAGCTATGAGACTACTCCTCCTCCTGCAGGGTGATATATAAGAAGAGAGCTATGAGTCTACTCCTCCTCCTGCAGGGTGATATATATAGAAGAGAGCTATGAGTCTACTCCTCCTCCTGCAGGGTGATATATATAGAAGAGAGCTATGAGACTACTCCTCCTCCTGCAGGGTGATATATATAGAAGAGAGCTATGAGTCTACTCCTCCTCCTGCAGGGTGATATATATAGAAGAGAGCTATGAGTCTACTCCTCCTCCTGCAGGGTGATATATATAGAAGAGAGCTATGAGTCTACTCCTCCTCCTGCAGGGTGATATATATAGAAGAGAGCTATGAGACTACTCCTCCTCCTGCAGGGTGATATATATAGAAGAGAGCTATGAGTCTACTCCTCCTCCTGCAGGGTGATATATATAGAAGAGAGCTATGAGTCTACTCCTCCTCCTGCAGGGTGATATATATAGTAGAGAGCTATGAGACTACTCCTCCTCCTGCAGGGTGATATATATAGAAGAGAGCTATGAGTCTACTCCTCCTCCTGCAGGGTGATATATATAGAAGAGAGCTATGAGACTACTCCTCCTCCTGCAGCGTGATATATATAGTAGAGAGCTATGAGACTACTCCTCCTCCTGCAGGGTGATACATATATAGAAGAGAGCTATGAGTCTACTCCTCCTCCTGCAGGGTGATATATATAGAAGAGAGCTATGAGACTACTCCTCCTCCTGCAGGGTGATACATATAGAAGAGAGCTATGAGACTACTCCTCCTCCTGCAGGGTGATACATATATAGAAGAGAGCTATGAGTCTACTCCTCCTCCTGCAGGTGATACATATAGAAGAGAGCTATGAGACTCCTCCTGCAGGGTGATATATATAGAAGAGAGCTATGAGACTCCTCCTCCTCCTGCAGGGTGATACATATAGAAGAGAGCTATGAGACTACTCCTCCTCCTGCAGGGTGATACATATAGAAGAGAGCTATGAGACTACTCCTCCTCCTGCAGGGTGATACATATAGAAGAGAGCTATGAGACTACTCCTCCTCCTGCAGGGTGATACATATAGAAGAGAGCTATGAGTCTACTCCTCCTCCTGCAGGGTGATACATATAGAAGAGAGCTATGAGACTACTCCTCCTCCTGCAGGGTGATACATATAGAAGAGAGCTATGAGTCTACTCCTCCTCCTGCAGGGTAATATATATAGAAGAGAGCTATGAGACTCCTCCTCCTGCAGGGTGATACATATAGAAGAGAGCTATGAGTCTACTCCTCCTCCTGCAGGGTGATACATATAGAAGAGAGCTTTGAGTCTACTCCTCCTCCAGCAGGGTGATATATATAGTACAGAGCTATGAGTCTACTCCTCCTCCAGCAGGGTGATATATATAGTACAGAGCTATGAGACTACTCCTCCTCCTGCAGGGTGATACATATAGAAGAGAGCTATGAGACTACTCCTCCTCCTGCAGGGTGATACATATAGAAGAGAGCTATGAGTCTACTCCCCCTCCTGCAGGGTGATATATATAGAAGAGAGCTATGAGTCTACTCCTCCTCCTGCAGGGTGATATATATAGAAGAGAGCTATGAGACTACTCCTCCTCCTGCAGGGTAATATATATAGAAGAGAGCTATGAGACTCCTCCTCCTGCAGGGTGATACATATAGAAGAGAGCTATGAGTCTACTCCTCCTCCTGCAGGGTGATACATATAGAAGAGAGCTTTGAGTCTACTCCTCCTCCAGCAGGGTGATATATAGTACAGAGCTATGAGTCTACTCCTCCTCCAGCAGGGTGATATATATAGTACAGAGCTATGAGACTACTCCTCCTCCTGCAGGGTGATACATATAGAAGAGAGCTATGAGACTACTCCTCCTCCTGCAGGGTGATACATATAGAAGAGAGCTATGAGTCTACTCCCCCTCCTGCAGGGTGATATATATAGAAGAGAGCTATGAGTCTACTCCTCCTCCTGCAGGGTGATATATATAGAAGAGAGCTATGAGTCTACTCCTCCTCCTGCAGGGTGATACATATAGAAGAGAGCTATGAGACTACTCCTCCTCCTGCAGGGTGATACATATAGAAGAGAGCTATGAGTCTACTCCTCCTCCTGCAGGGTGATACAGATAGAAGAGAGCTATGAGACTCCTCCTCCTGCAGGGTGATATATATAGAAGAGAGCTATGAGACTACTCCTCCTCCTGCAGGGTGATATATATATAGAAGAGAGCTATGAGACTACTCCTCCTCCAGCAGGGTGATATATATAGTACAGAGCTATGAGACTACTCCTCCTCCTGCAGGGTGATACATATATAGAAGAGAGCTATGAGTCTACTCCTCCTCCTGCAGGGTGATACATATAGAAGAGAGCTATGAGACTACTCCTCCTCCAGCAGGGTGATATATATAGTACAGAGCTATGAGACTACTCCTCCTCCTGCAGGGTGATATATATATATAGAAGAGAGCTATGAGACTACTCCTCCTCCAGCAGGGTGATATATATAGTACAGAGCTATGAGACTACTCCTCCTCCTGCAGGGTGATACATATATAGAAGAGAGCTATGAGTCTACTCCTCCTCCTGCAGGGTGATACATATAGAAGAGAGCTATGAGACTACTCCTCCTCCTGCAGGGTGATACATATAGAAGAGAGCTATGAGACTACTCCTCCTCCTGCAGGGTGATACATATATAGAAGAGAGCTATGAGTCTACTCCTCCTCCTGCAGGGTGATACAGATAGAAGAGAGCTATGAGTCTACTCCTCCTCCTGCAGGGTGATATATATATAGAAGAGAGCTATGAGACTACTCCTCCTCCAGCAGGGTGATATATATAGTACAGAGCTATGAGACTACTCCTCCTCCTGCAGGGTGATACATATATAGAAGAGAGCTATGAGTCTACTCCTCCTCCTGCAGGGTGATACATATAGAAGAGAGCTATGAGACTACTCCTCCTCCTGCAGGGTGATATATATAGAAGAGAGCTATGAGACTACTCCTCCTCCTGCAGGGTGATATATACAGAAGAGAGCTATGAGTCTACTCCTCCTCCTGCAGGGTGATACATATAGAAGAGAGCTATGAGTCTACTCCTCCTCCTGCAGGGTGATACATATAGAAGAGAGCTATGAGACTACTCCTCCTCCTGCAGGGTGATATATATAGAAGAGAGCTACGAGTCTACTCCTCCTCCTGCAGGGTGATACATATAGAAGAGAGCTATGATTCTACTCCTCCTCCTGCAGGGTGATATATATAGAAGAGAGCTATGAGACTACTCCTCCTCCTGCAGGGTGATATATATAGAAGAGAGCTATGAGACTACTCCTCCTCCTGCAGGGTGATATATATATATATATAGAAGAGAGCTATGAGTCTACTCCTCCTCCTGCAGGGTTATATATATATATATATATATATAGAAGAGAGCTATGAGTCTACTCCTCCTCCTGCAGGGTGATATATATATATAGAAGAGAGCTATGAGACTCCTCCTCCTCCTGCAGGGTGATATATATATATATAGAAGAGAGCTATGAGACTCCTCCTCCTGCAGGGTGATACATATATAGAAGAGAGCTGTGAGTCTACTCCTCCTCCTGCAGGGTGATACATATAGAAGAGAGCTATGAATCTACTCCTCCTCCTGCAGGGTGATATATATAGAAGAGAGCTATGAGTCTACTCCTCCTCCTGCAGGGTGATACATATAGAAGAGAGCTATGAGACTACTCCTCCTCCTGCAGGGTGATATATATAGAAGAGAGCTATGAGACTACTCCTCCTCCTGCAGGGTGATATATATAGAAGAGAGCTATGAGTCTACTCCTCCTCCTGCAGGGTGATATATATAGAAGAGAGCTACGAGTCTACTCCTCCTCCTGCAGGGTGATACATATAGAAGAGAGCTATGATTCTACTCCTCCTCCTGCAGGGTGATATATATAGAAGAGAGCTATGAGACTACTCCTCCTCCTGCAGGGTGATATATATAGAAGAGAGCTATGAGACTACTCCTCCTCCTGCAGGGAGATATATATATATATAGAAGAGAGCTATGAGTCTACTCCTCCTCCTGCAGGGTGATATATATAGAAGAGAGCTATGAGTCTACTCCTCCTCCTGCAGGGTGATATATATATAGAAGAGCGCTATGAGACTCCTCCTCCTCCTGCAGGGTGATATATATAGAAGAGAGCTATGAGTCTACTCCTCCTCCTGCAGGGTGATATATATATATATATATATATATAGAAGAGAGCTATGAGACTCCTCCTCCTGCAGGGTGATACATATAGAAGAGAGCTATGAATCTACTCCTCCTCCTGCAGGGTGATATATATAGAAGAGAGCTATGAGTCTACTCCTCCTCCTGCAGGGTGATACATATAGAAGAGAGCTATGAGTCTACTCCTCCTCCTGCAGGGTGATATATATAGAAGAGAGCTATGAGACTACTCCTCCTCCTGCAGGATGATATATATATATATATAGAAGAGAGCTATGAGACTACTCCTCCTCCTGCAGGGTGATATACATACAGAAGAGAGCTATGAGACTACTCCTCCTCCTGCAGGGTGATACATATAGAAGAGAGCTATAAGACTACTACTCCTCCTGCAGGGTGATACATATAGAAGAGAGTTATGAGACTACTCCTCCTCCTGCAGGGTGATATATATAGAAGAGAGCTATGAGTCTACTCCTCCTCCTGCAGGGTGATATATATAGAAGAGAGCTATGAGACTACTCCTCCTCCAGCAGGGTGATATATATATATAGAAGAGAGCTATGAGTCTACTCCTCCTCCTGCAGGGTGATATATATATAGAAGAGAGCTATGAGACTACTCCTCCTCCTGGAGGGTGATATATACAGAAGAGAGCTATGAGTCTACTCCTCCTGCAGGGTGATACATATAGAAGAGAGCTATGAGACTACTCCTCCTCCTGCAGGGTGATATATATAGAAGAGAGCTATGAGACTACTCCTCCTCCTGCAGGGTGATATATATAGAAGAGAGCTATGAGACTACTCCTCCTCCTGCAGGGTGATATATATAGAAGAGAGCTATGAGTCTACCCCTCCTCCTGCAGGGTGATATATATATAGAAGAGAGCTATGAGTCTACTCCTCCTCCTGCAGGGTGATACATATAGAAGAGAGCTATGAGTCTACTCCTCCTCCTGCAGGGTGATATATATAGAAGAGAGCTATGAGACTACTCCTCCTCCTGCAGGGTGATACATATAGAAGAGAGCTATGAGACTACTCCTCCTCCTGCAGGGTGATATATATAGAAGAGAGCTATGAGTCTACTCCTCCTCCTGCAGGGTGATATATATAGAGAGAGCTATGAGTCTACTCCTCCTCCTGCAGGGTGATACATATAGAAGAGAGCTATGAGTCTACTCCTCCTCCTGCAGGGTGATACATATAGAAGAGAGCTATGAGACTACTCCTCCTCCTGCAGGGTGATATATATAGAAGAGAGCTATGAGACTACTCCTCCTCCTGCAGGGTGATACATATAGAAGAGAGCTATGAGACTACTCCTCCTCCTGCAGGGTGATATATATAGAAGAGAGCTATGAGACTACTCCTCCTCCTGCAGGGTGATACATATAGAAGAGAGCTATGAGTCTACTCCTCCTCCTGCAGAGTGATATATATAGAAGAGAGCTATGAGTCTACTCCTCCTCCTGCAGGGTGATACATATAGAAGAGAGCTATGAGTCTACTCCTCCTCCTGCAGGGTTATATATATAGAAGAGAGCTATGAGACTACTCCTCCTCCTGCAGGGTGATACCTATAGAAGAGAGCTATGAGACTACTCCTCCTCCTGCAGGGTAACATACCATTTCCTGCAGTAAGTCCCATTCAGCAGAATACAGCTCTGGGGGAAGGTTATAAATCCTCAGGATGTTGTCATCACTGTTGGTTAAAATACAGGATCCATCTGGAGCCCTGGGGAAAAAAATATATATAACTTTATAAAAAAAAAAAAAACACAATGAGGGAAATTAATTGGCCCGCTGGTGTTTATAAAGCTCCACCTACTGGACTCCAAATAACCACCACCGGACATGTCACAATGAGAGGTGAGAGTATAAGGGAGGTCCTGGGAGCTGGGAACCCCCTACAATGTGCTGCTCACTAGAATGCCCTAAACACTTGCATCAGTGGAGTTCCCCTTTAAATGTATCTGCTGCCTACTAAGTAAACAGCCAACATCCCACATAATCTGATATAATTACAGCAGCAGATAAATCTTCGTGGACTTTCCCTGACCGGAGGTTTTGCATATTTGAGCATTTCATAGAGAGGAGAAATTCCCAAGAAATAACCGTCCTACTGTTACAACCGGAAGAAGGAAGGACACAAGGAGTCATTGAATTCGTAGGATGAACAATATTAAGACTTGTGACACCGGAGCCACCACAAATAAGTAACCCTAGAGACCACTGCGCCGATCATGCAACCCCTATCTACAAAACTATCACGCCATAGTGCTGGTCACCAAGCTCAGTGATCGCCGCTTGTTTGATCCTAATCACAAGGAGCAATGATTGTTTGTCTGGGGATCGCTACTACGATCACTTGCCCTCATACATTTCCATCATGTCGGCAGCACATCTCCCTGATCACAGCGGGAGAGGTGCCGCCGACAACGATATTTCCTGCATCAAAATGATCAGCCAAAGAAGTGTTTGCTCAATCATCGGGCGATCATTGCCCTGTTTACACAGAGCAATGATCGGGAACGAGTATTTATATGAAAGCTTAAAGAGTCTTTGTCACCACATTATAAGTGGCCTATCTTGTACATGATGTGATCGGCGCTGTAATGTAGAGAACAGCAGTGGTTTTTTATTTAGAAAAACGATCATTTGTGACGGAGTTATGACCTATATTAGCTTTATGCTAATGAGTTTCTTAATGGACAACTGGGCGTGTTTTACTATAAGACCAAGTGGGCGTTGTACAGAGGAGTGATGACGCTGACCAATCAGTGACCAATCAGCGTCATACACTTCTCTCCATTCATTTACACAGCACATAGTGATCTTACTAGAACACTATGTGCAGTCACACACACACACTATAACGCTACTCTTGTGTCATGACAATGAATATACAGTGAAGGAAATAAGTATTTGATCACTTGCTGATTTTGTAAGTTTGCCCACTGTCAAAGACATGAACAGTCTAGAATTTTTAGGCTAGGTTAATTTTACCAGTGAGAGATAGATTATATAAAAAGAAAAAAAAAAGAAAATCACATAGTCAAAATTTTATATATTTATTTGCATTGTGCACAGAGAAATAAGTATTTGATCCCTTTGGCAAACAAGACTTAATACTTGGTGGCAAAACCCTTGTTGGCAAGCACAGCAGTCAGACGTTTTTTGTAGTTGATGATGAGGTTTGCACACATGTTAGATGGAATTTTGGCCCACTCCTCTTTGCAGATCATCTGTAAATCATTAAGATTTCGAGGCTGTCGCTTGGCAACTCGGATCTTCAGCTCCCTCCATAAGTTTTCGATGGGATTAAGGTCTGGAGACTGGCTAGGCCACTCCATGACCTTAATGTGCTTCTTTTTGAGCCACTCCTTTGTTGCCTTGGCTGTATGTTTCGGGTCATTGTCGTGCTGGAAGACCCAGCCACGAGCCATTTTTAATGTCCTGGTGGAGGGAAGGAGGTTGTCACTCAGGATTTGACAGTACATGGCTCCATCCATTCTCCCATTGATGCGGTGAAGTAGTCCTGTGCCCTTAGCAGAGAAACACCCCCAAAACATAATGTTTCCACCTCCATGCTTGACAGTGGGGACGGTGTTCTTTGGGTCATATGCAGCATTTCTCTTCCTACAAACACGGCGAGTTGAGTTAATGCCAAAGATCTCAATTTTAGTCTCATCTGACCACAGCACCTTCTCCCAATCACTCTCAGAATCATCCAGATGTTCATTTGCAAACTTCAGACGGGCCTGTACATGTGCCTTCTTGAGCAGGGGGACCTTGCGGGCACTGCAGGATTTAATCCATTACGGCGTAATGTGTTACCAATGGTTTTCTTGGTGACTGTGGTCCCAGCTGCCTTGAGATCATTAACAAGTTCCCCCGTGTAGTTTTCGGCTGAGCTCTCACCTTCCTCAGGATCAAGGATACCCCACGAGGTGAGATTTTGCATGGAGCCCCAGATCGATGTCGATTGACAGTCATTTTGTATGTCTTCCATTTTCTTACTATTGCACCAACAGTTGTCTCCTTCTCACCCAGCGTCTTACTTATGGTTTTGTAGCCCATTCCAGCCTTGTGCAGGTCTATGATCTTGTCCCTGACATCCTTAGAAAGCTCTTTGGTCTTGCCCATGTTGTAGAGGTTAGAGTCAGACTGATTCATTGAGTCTGTGGACAGGAGTCTTTTATACAGGTGACCATGTAAGACAGCTGTCTATAATGCAGGCACCAAGTTGATTTGGAGCGTGTAACTGGTCTGGAGGAGGCTGAACTCTTAATGGTTGGTAGGGGATCAAATACTTATTTCTCTGTGCACAATGCAAATAAATATATATAATATTGACTATGTGATTTTCTTCTTTTTTTTAAAATATAATCTATCTCTCACTGGTAAAATTAACCTAGCCTAAAAATTCTAGACTGTTCATGTCTTTGACAGTGGGCAAACTTACAAAATCAGCAAGGGATCAAATACTTATTTCCTTCACTGTATATTACCTCCAGTCGGGATGTGATGTCTATTCAGAATCCTGTCACTTCTCTGTGAGTTACAGGACAGCAGGCGCAGTCTCGCGAGATTACGCTGTAAACAGTCATTCACAGCGAGATGTCGCGGTGCTGTAAATCACAGAGACGCTACAGAAGTGTCAGGATTCTGAATAAACATCACGTCCTGGCTGGAGGGAATGTATATTCATTGTCAGGATACATGAGTAGCATTATAGTGTGTGTATGAGGCTGCACATAGTGATATAGCTATATGGCTAGTGCTGTATAAATGAATGGAGAGAAGTGCATGACGCTGATTGGTCAGCGTCAGACACTCCTCTCCACAACGCCCACATGGCCATATAGTAAAACACGCCCAGTTGACTATTAAGAAACTCATTAGCATAAAGCTCCATACGATGCCGGAGTCGGCTGTTTGCTACAGCCGACACTTCAGAGTAACGAGCGGCATCGCGTGATCCCGCTCGTTTAACTCGTTAAATACTGCGGGTCAATAGCGACCGCAGCATTTAAATTATTAGAAAGAGGGGGCGACCGCCTCGAACAGCTCATCGTGCCCTCCGCAACGCAATCGTGGGGGGGGGGGGGGCGATGGTTGATATGGCTGCCTGGGTGCCTAATGAAGACCCCCAGGTCCACCATCTTTGTACATCTATTAATAGGTGCCTGTCAGAATCACTATATACTAATAAAAAAAAAGTAAAAATGAGTTAAATAAAGTAGTTTTTTTGTGTAAAAAAATAAAATAAAAAAAATATTAAAAGTTCAAAAAACCCCCCTTTTCCCATTTTCCCCCTAGAGCATAGTAAAAAATAAATAAAAATAAACATAATTGGTATCGCCGCGTCCGCAAAAGTCTCAACTATTACAATATATAATTATTTAACCCGCGCGGTGAACGCCGTAAAAAAAAAATTGTAAACGCCAGAATTTCTATTTTTTGGTCACCTGATCTCCCACAAAAAATGAAATAAAAAAAGTGATGAAAACGTCGCATGTACAACAAAATGGTATTATTAAAAACTTATCCCTCAAAAAATAAGCCCTCATCCCGCTTAATCGACGGAAAAAAAAAAAGTTACGGCTCTCGGAATTTGGCGACACAAAATAAATTATTTTTTACACTTAGGTTTTTACTTGTAAAAGTAGTAAAATAAAGAAAAAACGATATATATTTGGTATCGCCGTAATCGTACTGACCCGCAGAATAAAGTTAACATGTTGTTTTAATTGCACAGTGAATTCCGTAAAAACGGCGCGCAAAAAAAACATGGAGGAATCGCTGTTTTTTCATTTTCTACCCCACAAATAATTTTTTTCCCCGTTTCCTAGTACATTATACGGCAAAATAAATGGCGCTTCGAAAAACTACAACTCGTCCCGCAAAAATCAAGCCCTCGTAGGGCTAGATCGACGGAAAAATAAAGACGTTATGGCTCTTGGAAGGTGGGGAGGAAAAAACAAAAATGAAAATCTGAAAAAGGGCTGCGGCGGGAAGGGGTTAAGGCACCGAGCAAACCATCAGGCCAAAGTTCTGACCACCGTGCCGACCACACCAACTATGGAGCCATACTGCTGACCACCAAGCCATGTTTAGGTGTTAGCGGGAGTCTGAGGCGGAGCCGCCCCATTCCTTGTCACTTCTGGTAGACTTACGTGGCTGCTTCTCCTTTCCGCTTGGGAACTCCACCTTAAAAGGGTATTCCGGTTACAACAAGTTACCCCCTATCCGTTGAATAGGAGGTAACTTGCTGATCGGTGGGTGTCCGACAGCACGGACCCCCACCGTTTACGAGAAGGGGGACCCCGAACCCCTCGTTTGAACCGAGCGGCAGGTCGCTCATGTGCACTGCCGCTCCATTCATCCTCTATAGGAGCGCCAGAGATAGCCGAGTGCAGTGTTCGGCTTTTTCCGGCACTGCCATAGAGAATGAATGGAGCGGCCGTGCGCATGAGCGACCTGCCGCTCGGTTCAAACGAGGGGTTCGGGGTCCCCGTTCCCGTAAAAAGTGGGGGTCCGAACTGTCGGACACCCACCAACCAGCAAGTTACCCCTTACCCTACGGATAAGGGGTTACCCCTTTAACCAATACTGGTACTTTTGAAATTCTCAAAGACAGCTAAACTGGGATTTGGCATGTGCCCCAGCTTTCCCGCAATACTGATGATATACGTTTGTCCAGAGAGGGCGCCACTGTGAAGATTTACCCATGAGGGCTGAGATACGAACTCACCACTTGCAACCTTTCAGGAAGTTCTCCGGGAAGTTGGTGTATTCCGCCCACGCGCCAGTCAGTGCCCACGGCTGCTGGGAGAAGTCGTACTGTGCTGGACTGTAAAACACAATACCGCGGTAACTAAGATGTGCAATATTTGGCCCGGCAAAAATATGAGGATGACTCTTTAAGGGAGCTTAGTGGTATAAGAGAGCTGGGTGGCAACTCCTGGGAAAGAAGGTGGGGGGGGGGGGGGCAGTAATGGTGCCCAGAATGGTTGTCACCCAGCAAACTGTCCAACAGATCAACTGGTCTTGTTACCCATGGCAACCAATCAGAGCTCAGCTTTCATTTCTTAAACTGCTTTGGTAAAATGAAAGCTGCTCTGTGATTGGTTGCTATAGGCAACAAGGTCAGAATTTCTGTTCGAGTTTTCATCAATGAAGCCCACAGCAACCAAAGAGCAGCTTTCAGTTTACCAGACAAGTAAAAGAAATGAAAGCAGAGTTCTGATTGGTTGCTATGGGCAACAAGGCCGGTTTATCTGTTAGACAGGTTTCACACATCTCCCCCATAGACTATAATACTAGGCGTGACAAGGACTCTCAACATTTCCGGGTACTGCAGTATTTGCTAGTACCTGTAGGCATCTTCTGGGTTCTCGGCAGCTTCCATAGCATCCGTCTCTGCGTCTCCTTCCCCCGACTCATGCAACGTCCCCACCGCATCTTCACGACACTCATCACACACTGGGTCAGTCTGGTCAGGGCAGGACTTCTTGGTTGGTGGTTCTTGACCCTCGTCCTCCACGTTGACCTGGTCTAACAACATTTTATCGGCGGCCTGGTGAACGTCACAATCGGCATCACCACCAGCCGCATAATCTCCGTCCTTTTCCTGACTCATCACATGGCCTCCTCCTTCTCCAGTCTGACCTTCTGGAATTTCATCTGGCCGTCCAGCTTGGTCCTTATCCATTATTAATGGGGCCACCACGGTCACTGGGTCCTCAGACATTACCGATGGGGCCACCACCGCAACTGGGTCCTCAGACATTACCGATGGGGCCACCACCGGCACTGGGTCCTCAGACATTACCGATGGGGCCACCACCGGCACTGGGTCCTCAGACATTACCGATGGGGCCACCACCGGCACTGGGTCCTCAGACATTACTGATGGGACCACCACCGCCACTGGGTCCTCAGACATTACCGATGGGGCCACCACTGGCACTGGGTCCTCAGACATTACCGATGGGGCCACCACCGGCACTGGGTCCTCAGACATTACCGATGGGGCCACCACCGGCACTGGGTCCTCAGACATTACTGATGGGACCACCACCGCCACTGGGTCCTCAGACATTACCGATGGGGCCACCACTGGCACTGGGTCCTCAGACATTACTGATGGGACCACCCCCGCAACTGGGTCCTCAGACATTACCGATGGGACCACCACCGCCACTGGGTCCTCAGACATTACCGATGGGACCACCACCGCCACTGGGTCCTCAGACATTACCGATGGGACCACCACCGCCACTGGGTCCTCAGACATTACCGATGGGACCACCACCGCCACTGGGTCCTCAGACATTACCGATGGAGCCACCACCGCCACTGGGTCCTCAGACATTACTGATGGGGCCACCACCGGCACTGGGTCCTTAGACATCATCGATGGGGGCTCCTGATGCTCAGTCATTACTGATGGGGCCACCACTGGGTTCTGGTCCTCATCCATAACTGATGGAGCCACCACCATCTCCTCAGACATTATTGATGGGGCCACCACCGGCCCCTGGTGCTCAGTCATTACTGAGGGGGTCACCACCGGGTCCTCCTTGTAAAGATGGCTCCCTTCCATGACTGCGTCATCTCCTGTCCGACCTTCCTCTGCTTCTCGTATCTCCGCCATTTCTTTACTCCCTGTGACATCGGTTACGCCAGTCTCTGCGTGTTCCTCCATACTGAAGGCTCCTCCCCATCAAGGTCACATCACCTGTCAATCAAGGCAATAATAGGACTCATCATATCAGACTGCTTAAAGGGCTCGTCCATAAATCTTAATCAACGTATAATAACAAGTCCTTCAACTTTCTAATATACTTTGTGTTTCGGTTCCTCATATTTTTTTCAAAACCTCTGCTTGCTGTGAATGAACAGCTAGTGTCTGAAAATCGTCCCGACCAAATACTTGTCACAGCTGAGGGCTTGTCATAATTGTATCCATTCTAGACAATCCCTGGTGGGCTAAATACATCAGCAGCACAAATCTCTCTTTCATCCTGAACAGATGGCTCTTACCTTCACTGATACATTGTAACACACCCAGCAGCTGTATGAGCAGGACAAGGTCAAGACAGGTTTCATCCATTGCATGTAAACGAGAATTTTTCCATTTACAATGTTCCCATTCTACAACACTCTCAAGACCTCCACTTGCTGTCAGTTAATGGAAACATCCAGCTGAACACCAGTTGTAATGTAGTCCTGTTCACACAGCTGAGGGTTTGTTACAGTATTTAAGCACTGAAATATTGTATCAGAACAAATGCCCTGCCCTGGACTCCAGGCTCATAGCTCCGACCTACACTGCACATTGTAACAAGTCCTCAGCTGTGTAGACTGTACACATTTCCAGTCAATATATTTCCCTTACAAATCCTCTGCTTGCGGTCAGTGAATAGTGACATTTTTGTTTATATTTAGAGGCGGAAAACGGATACAAAAGTAGTCCAGCACACAGCTGTCAGGTTGTTACACTGTATCAGTAAATACAATCATCCGTTAGCCCTAATCTAAACTGATACATTGTAACCAACCTGCAGATCTGTGAGAAGGACTAGGACCAAATGGGATTTGAGCCTCTGGCCATAAATAAGAATGTGCCAGTTTATTGAATTTCATTATCTCGCTTTAATTTAAGATCGCTGCTTGCTGTCAGTGAATAAATATTATTGTTTACATTGAGAGGCTGAAAGTCGCCCTGTCCCATGACTGAGGGTTTGTTACAATGTATCAGTGTGAAGATGGAAGTCAATATAAACGGTGTGATGCAGCCACAAGCGTGACACGTTTCCATTGACTATAACGTACGAGGTTGTGAGACTTTCTTCATATAACTGTCGCATCAGAGATATGTACGGCTATAGAATAACATTACGTAAATAACGTATCTACACTCACTGAGTACTACAGGTGAATTACCTTCTCAGGAGCCATGTGCAGCGCCAACCGGAACACACAGGCGACACTTCCGCCCACCAAACGTGGAATCCAATCAGCGTGCAGGGCACAGGAGGAGACTAACAAACGTCCAACAGAAACACGCAATGTTGGTAGAATAGCAAATTCACACAGAGGAAATCACGTTACAAGTAATGGGCGGGAAAAGAGCTAGCCAATGAGAGAGCGAGGTAAAAAGACGCCCCTCCCCTCAGCAATGCTTACACCGGATGTTTTGGACGAACAACGGAAAAAGTTCCGTGGCCATGTTTGTTGTGGGAAAAATACATTTCTGGGGCACGTATGAGTGGTGAATACGAGAAAGAGCTTGTCTTTGACAGATAGAAAAGTAAATGTAGCTAAAGCCTATAATGTGTGATACTGTGCTGAGATGTATCTAAGCCTATAATGTGCGATACTGTGCTGAGTTGTGTCTAAACCTATAATGTGTGGTACTGTCTGCTGAGATGTATCTAAGCCTAATGTGTGATACTGTGTGCTGAGATGTGTCTAAACCTATAATGTGTGGTACTGTCTGCTGAGATGTATCTAAACCTATAATGTGTGGTACTGTCTGCTGAGATGTATCTAAACCTATAATGTGTGATACTGTCTGCTGAGATGTATCTAAGCCTAATGTGTGATACTGTGTGCTGAGATGTGTCTAAACCTATAATGTGTGATACTGTCTGCTGAGATGTATCTAAGCCTATAATGTGCGATACTGTGCTGAGTTGTGTCTAAACCTATAATGTGTGGTACTGTCTGCTGAGATGTATCTAAGCCTAATGTGTGATACTGTGTGCTGAGATGTGTCTAAACCTATAATGTGTGGTACTGTCTGCTGAGATGTATCTAAGCCTAATGTGTGATACTGTGTGCTGAGATGTGTCTAAACCTATAATGTGTGGTACTGTCTGCTGAGATGTATCTAAGCCTAATGTGTGATACTGTGTGCTGAGATGTGTCTAAACCTATAATGTGTGGTACTGTCTGCTGAGATGTATCTAAACCTATAATGTGTGATACTGTCTGCTGAGATGTATCTAAGCCTAATGTGTGATACTGTGTGCTGAGATGTGTCTAAACCTATAATGTGTGATACTGTCTGCTGAGATGTATCTAAGCCTATAATGTGTGATACATAATCCCCCTCCCCCTTGTACATAGTGCCACATAACCCCCTCCCCCTTGTACATAGTGCCACATAACCCCCCCCCCCTTGTACATAGTGCCACATAAACCCACCTTGTACATAGTGCCACATAACCCCCTCCCCCTTGTATATAGTGCCACATAACCCTGTCCCCCCTTGTACATAGTGCCACATAACCCCCTCCCCCTTGTACATAGTGCCACATAACCCCCTCCCCCTTCTACATAGTGCCACATAACCCCCTCCCCTTGTACATAGTGCCACATAACCCCCTCCCCTTGTACATAGTGCCACATAACCCCCTCCCCCTTGTACATAGTGCCACATAAACCCCCCCTGCCCCCCTTGTACATAGTGCCACATAAACCGCCCCCCCCCCTTGTACATAGTGCCACATAAACCGCCCCCCCTTGTACATAGTGCCACATAAACCCGCCCCCCCTTGTACATAGTGCCACATAACCCCCTCCCCCTTGTACATAGTGCCACATAACCCCCTCCCCTTGTACATAGTGCCACATAACCCCCTCCCCCCTTGTACATAGTGCCACATAACCCTGTCCCCCCTTGTACATAGTGCCACATAACCCCCCTCCCCTTCTACATAGTGCCACATAACCCTGTCCCCCCTTGTACATAGTGCCACATAACCCCCTCCCCCTTCTACATAGTGCCACATAACCCCCTCCCCTTGTATATAGTGCCACATAACCCCCTCCCCCTTGTACATAGTGCCACATAACCCCCTCCCCCTTGTACATAGTGCCACATAACCCCCTCCCCCTTGTACATAGTGCCACATAACCCCCTCCCCCCTTGTACATAGTGCCACATAACCCCCTCCCCCCTTGTACATAGTGCCACATAACCCCCCTCCCCCTTGTACATAGTGCCACATAACCCCCCTACCCCTTGTACATAGTGCCACATAACCCCCTCCCCTTGTATATAGTGCCACATAACCCCCTCCCGCTTGTACATAGTGCCACATACCCCCCTCCCCCTTGTACATAGTGCCACATAACACCATCCCCCTTGTACATAGTGCCACATAACCCCCTCCCCCTTGTACATAGTGCCACATAACCCCTCCCCTTGTATATAGGGCCACATAACCCCCTCCCCCTTGTACATAGTGCCACATAACCCCCTCCCCTTGTATATAGTGCCACATAACCCTGTCCCCCCCTTGTACATAGTGCCACATAACCCCCCTACCCCTTCTACATAGTGCCACATAACCCTGTCCCCCCTTGTACATAGTGCCACATAACCCCCCTCCCCTTCTACATAGTGCCACATAACCCTGTCCCCCCTTGTACATAGTGCCACATAACCCCCTCCCCCTTCTACATAGTGCCACATAACCCCCTCCCCTTGTATATAGTGCCACATAACCCCCTCCCCCTTGTACATAGTGCCACATAACCCCCTCCCCCTTGTACATAGTGCCACATAACCCCCTCCCCCTTGTACATAGTGCCACATAACCCCCCTCCCCCTTGTACATAGTGCCACATAACCCCCCTACCCCTTGTACATAGTGCCACATAACACCCTCCCCTTGTATATAGTGCCACATAACCCCCTCCCGCTTGTACATAGTGCCACATACCCCCCTCCCCCTTGTACATAGTGCCACATAACACCATCCCCCTTGTACATAGTGCCACATAACCCCCTCCCCCTTGTACATAGTGCCACATAACCCCTCCCCTTGTATATAGGGCCACATAACCCCCTCCCCCTTGTACATAGTGCCACATAACCCCCTCCCCTTGTATATAGTGCCACATAACCCTGTCCCCCCCTTGTACATAGTGCCACATAACCCCCCTACCCCTTCTACATAGTGCCACATAACCCTGTCCCCCCTTGTACATAGTGCCACATAAACCCACCTGCCCCCCCTTGTACATAGTGCCACATAAACCCCCCCGTCCCCCCTTGTACATAGTGCCACATAACCCCTCCCCCTGTACATAGTGCCACATAACCCTGTCCCCCCTTGTACATAGTGCCACATAAAAACCCCCCCGCCCCCCCTTGTACATAGTGCCACATAAACCCCCCCCCGTCCCCCCTTGTACATAGTGCCACATAACCCCCTTCCCCCTTGTACATAGTGCCACATAACCCCTCCCCCTGTACATAGTGCCACATAACACCCCCCCTTGTACATAGTGCCACATAAACCTCCCCCGCCCCCCTTGTACATAGTGCCACATAACCCCCTCCCCCCTTGTACATAGTGCCACATAACCCCTCCCCTTGTACATAGTGCCACATAACCCCCTCCCCCTTGTACATAGTGCCACATAACCCCCTCCCCCTTGTACATAGTGCCACATAACCCCCTCCCCCTTGTACATAGTGCCACATAACCCCCTCCCCCTTGTACATAGTGCCACATAACCCCCTCCCCCTTGTACATAGTGCCACATAACCCCCTCCCCTTGTATATAGTGCCACATAACCCTGTCCCCCCCTTGTACATAGTGCCACATAACCCCCCTACCCCTTCTACATAGTGCCACATAACCCTGTCCCCCCTTGTACATAGTGCCACATAAACCCACCTGCCCCCCCTTGTACATAGTGCCACATAAACCCCCCCGTCCCCCCTTGTACATAGTGCCACATAACCCCTCCCCCTGTACATAGTGCCACATAACCCTGTCCCCCCTTGTACATAGTGCCACATAAAAACCCCCCGCCCCCCCTTGTACATAGTGCCACATAAACCCCCCCCCCGTCCCCCCTTGTACATAGTGCCACATAACCCCCTTCCCCCTTGTACATAGTGCCACATAACCCCTCCCCCTGTACATAGTGCCACATAACACCCCCCCTTGTACATAGTGCCACATAAACCTCCCCCGCCCCCCTTGTACATAGTGCCACATAACCCCCTCCCCCCTTGTACATAGTGCCACATAACCCCTCCCCTTGTACATAGTGCCACATAACCCCCTCCCCCTTGTACATAGTGCCACATAACCCCCTCCCCCTTGTACATAGTGCCACATAACCCCCTCCCCCTTGTACATAGTGCCACATAACCCCCTCCCCCTTGTACATAGTGCCACATAACCCCCTCTCCCTTGTACATAGTGCCACATAAAAATAGAGAAATTAGAGAATAAGTTATCAATTAACAATATGCGAGAGGTGTGGGAGGTCATGAAAAAAATCACAGGACTAAAATCTGAGAATACCGCAGAACATGGTGATTGTAATATACGCGGACCGTTAGCATTACTTACCTGCCTACCTCCTCTGAAACGCCAGAACACAACTGTCCTCGGCTTCTGCGCATAGGGTGCGCGCGCTCGCTCCCAGCCTTAGAGGGCCAGCGGGCGCATCACAATTAGGGTATGTTCACACGCAAACATAAAATACAATTGAAATTACGGAGCTGTTTTCACTGAATTTCAGACGTTTTTGCATGTGCAGGCGTTTTTCGCGGCGTCCATTACGGACGTAATTGGAGCTGTTTTTCAATGGAGTCAATGAAAAACGGCTCCAATTACGTCCCAAGAAGTGACAGGCACTTCTTTGAGGCGGCCGTCTTTTTACACGCCGTCTTTTGACAGCGACGCGTAAAAAAATAGCCCGTCTGCACAGAACATCGGAAAACCCATTGAATTCAATGGGCAGATGTTTGCCGACGCTCTGGAGCCGTATTTTCGGCCGTAATTCCAGGCGTAAAACGCCTGAATTACGTCCGTAAATAGGGCGTGTGAACATACCCTAAAGCTCTCTATCCAATCCCTACTCACCCCCTGTATAAAAAGGACTCTGCCCTCTTCCTCCTTGCCTGAGCGTTGTTGTCTGCCCATGTTAGTCTTTGCAAATGTTCCCTTAGTTGTATCCAGTGTTCCCGTTTCCTGTATCCCGTATCCAATAATTGTGTTTGATCAAGTGCGTTATCTATTGTCGGTATTAAGAGTGTCGTCTGTGCCATGTTCTACTCCACTAAGGCGGAGCGGCCTAGTAGGTCCACATACCCCATAGCCGTGACAGTAATTTGCATAGAGCTAATGATTTTAATGTATTTTTTAACAGATTTAATGAGGATAGTAGAAAGATGGTGGAAATGGTCCAGGGAGATGTACCTGCCACATCAGGGTTTTAGCGTCACCGAAGTGCACCTGAATCAAAATCACGATTAATTGAACACGTGACCTCGATTTCGCTTATTTAGGCCACACCCATTTTTTCATACCACGCCCAATATTGGCATGCTACGCCATTCAATTAATATTTATTCCCTGAGCCTGCTGTAAACTACTGTATATAATATACCACCTGACACTGCCCCCACGCAGTATACTGCCCCACAGTGATCCCCAAACAGTATATTGCCCCCATAGCTGCCCCCACACAGTATAATGCCCCTATAGCTACCCCCACACATTATAATGCCCTCATAGCTTCCCCACACACAGTATAATGCGCCATAGCTGCCTCCACACATTATAATGCCCTCATAGCTGCCTCCACACATTATAAAGCCCTCATAGCTGCCCCCACACATTATAATTCCCTTATAGCTGCCCCCACACAGTATAATGCCCCCATAGCAGCCCACATACAGCCCCAATAATGCCTATTAAAATACATACTCACCTAACGCTGTTCCAATGACGAGTGGAGGAGATCCCTCTCCTCTGTGTGGCTCAGTACAGACAGGCGCGATGACATCACTGCCTCACACCTGTCTGCGCCGAGCCGTGAGCGTCCGGCATTATATAGTAAATGGTAGAGCAGGGACCTTACGGCTCCCTGCTTTACCATTGGATTCAACTGTATCTAAGGACGGAGATACAGATGAAACTGGGAAAAAATAATTGAAGAATCCGAAATGCACAAGATGATGTCGGTTAATTGCACTGAATTTTGTTTCTTTTTCGATTAATTGCCCAGCCCTAATGGTGATGTACTGCCACTCGTTGTTTCCCCCGAAAGAGGTTATCAGAGAACTAGGAGGTTTAGTTGTTAACAAGGCGGCCGGACCTGATGGAAGTGGCGCAAGAGTGTTGAACGTGTGTGCGGTTCAGCTGGGGGAGGTGTTGGCCACCCTATTCAATATGAGCCTTTCTATGCAGTGTGTTTCAGCCTTGTGGAAGACGTCCTGGATTAACCCCGTACCGAAAAAAATTGGTCCAAGGGAGTTGAAGGACTATTGTCCGGTGGCCCTTACGTCGCATATTATGAAAGTATTTGAACATTTGGTGTTGTCTTACTTGGCTATAACGGTGGGCCAGTATCTTGACCCTCTGCAGGTTGCTTATCACCGGGATGTGGGGGTTGAGGATGCGGTGATTGTATTCGCACTAAAGGGGGTTTTACACTGGCCAATTATCGTGTAGACGAGCGTTCATATAACCCTCATTGCTGAAAATTGCCCTGTGTAAACAGGGGAACGATCAGCAGATGAATGAGCAAACGACCGATCGTCTGCTGATCGTATAGTTTAAAAAAAAGTAAAAGATTATGGTTGTCGGCAGCACATCTCCCTGTGTAAACGTAACGTATGGAGACGAAGGATCGTAGTAACGACCGCTTGTCCCCATCCATAACTCCTTGGGACTGGAGCAAACGAGAGCCGATCAACGATATCTCTTTGATCGGCACTCGCTGCACCGGCCGATTTTCGGCCAGTGTAATAGGGCCTTTGGAGGGCCAGGGAATCACCTTCGGTTAGAATCACCTTCTTCGACTTTTCTAGTGAATTTAATATGATCCGACCGGGTTTACTGCAAGAGAAGCTCTTAACTTGGGTTGATTACCGGATGGTGAAGTGGGTGTTTGGTCATCTATCCTGTCGGCCGCAGTGTGTTCGAATCTCTATTGAGTATTGTAGTTGCTCCGGAGGGTGCGGTCTCGGGACCATTTCTGTTTGCGACATATACCTCGGACTTTCGGTATGAATCTGCTAGTTGCCATTTGCAAAAGTATTCGGGCGATTCAGAAGCGGTTAAGTGTGAAGCAGGTGGAACAACACAAGAGCTGGTAATTGACGTTAGTAGGAGGAGTAGGGAAACAAAACCGATTATTATTACTGGACAGGAGGTGTAAATAGTGGACAATTTATAAATATTTCGGGGAGTATCTTGATAATAAATGAGACTGGAAGTTACATTTTGATATGTTATATTGAAAAGGCTCTAGTCGTCCGTGTTTTTTGCGTCAATTGAGGTCTTTTAATGTCTACTAAAATATTACAGATGTTTTATGAATCTGTGGTGGCGAGTGCGATGTTATTTGCTGTGGTGTGGTGGTACGGCAATGCAAGGGTTATGGATATGAATAGGTTAAATTAGTTAATCAGGAAGGCGAGTAGTGTTATTGGCCATGTGCTTGACCCTGTCAGTGTTGTGGCGGATGAAAGGATGTTAAGAAATGTCAGTTGCACACAACCGATGTGCCACTCGGGCCGTTTTTCACGGCATCCAAGTGGCACCTGATAGTTGTCACAGACCCATTCACTTTAGCGGGAGAATCAGGTCTGTGAAAACTGACCCGATTCTCCGATCCGTGGAAAGATAGGATATGCCCTAGGGGAAACCCGTGACTTCACTGTCCATATACGGACAGTGACGCCAAGGGCTACCCCGGGCTCAATGTGTAAAGTAGCGCTGTGCCTGGGGAGTTCTCTGTACTAATGCGGAAGCAGGGAGCTGACGGTTCCCTTCTTCAACATTGGGTTCAAATGTATCTGTATCCTGAGGACGCAGATACAATTAACACCGGGGGTTCGGAACATACCACCGGCCGCCCGGAACAGCGGGACAACGCCCGAAATCCTGGATGGTTTGGATTCTGATCCTGTCATGTGTGATACTTCTTGCTTTGTCAATGTATCTAATCCTATCATGAGTGATACTGTCTGCTGAGCTGTGTATCTAATCCTATCATGTATAGGTAGAAATAAGCAGCACTCTGCGACAGATTCCAACACGGTAATGGGTGCAAGCAGGTAATCCAGATCCTTGGATTATAATGCATAAACGAAAGAAATCCCACAGCACTCCGACGGTTCCAAAAAGTATGTGATTTATTCAGTCAACAACTGCAACGTTTCCGTCCTGCTATAGGACCTTTTTCAAGCTTTCGTTTAATCCTATCATGTGTGATACTGTCTGCTGAGCTACTGTATCTAATCCTATCATGTGTGACCGACCTAAAGAAGCACACAACCATTGCATTTGGACCAAGAATAGAAGCTGTCACATCTGTTAGGAAGACGCTTATCTTAGGTGCTGTACCATTGAGGAATGTCAGGTTGGGTACGTGGACCCACTGGGCCGTACCGCCTTGACGGTATGGCAGCTGGCCAACATGACGCAGGTCACAGTCTATAGTTCATATAGTGTACCAGTGGCAGCTCGGACAGTAGCGAGACATGCTCGGCTGGGACTAGGCAGCAGGCAGACGTTAGGTGTGGTGTAACAGGACAGGCATGGCATACAGCACAGCATGACTTCAGCTCAGCACGGCACTTGACCAGGATAGCACGGGATACAGGTACAGGAACGGGGAACATTGGGAACATTGGGAACAGGGAAACACTAGGAGACCATTTGCTTAGACAAACTTTGGGTATGACAACAACGCTCGGGCATGGGAGGAAGGGGCTGAGCCCTTCTTATAGTCCAGGGTACTCATGGTCTAATTTTGACATTAACTTCAGGTGTGCGCGCGCACCCTACAGGACCCGGCCGAGGTAAGCAGACGTGAGTGCTGGCGTCTCCTGAGGAGGAGACTGGGGCCAGTGCTCGCAGACCCATGACTGCAGCCGTCAGGAGTTTAGTGAGCCTGACGGCCTGCGGCCATGGACATGACAGTATCCCCCCTCTTACGCCCCCCTCCTCTTGGGACCAGAGTGAGAGAAACTTCAGAAGGGTAGGGACACTGAGGTTCTCCTCTGGCTCCCAGGGCCTCTCTTCAGGATCAAACCCCCTCTATCCACCAAATAAAAAGTTTTTCCTCTTACTCTCTTGGTCTCCAAGATCTCCTTAACCTCGAAGATGTCTGAAGGACCGCTGGAGGCAACCGCAGGGCTAGGAGTCTTGGTATAGCGGTTCAGAACTACCCGCTTCAGGAGGGAGACATGGAAGGAGTTTGGGATCTTGAGGGTAGGAGGCTACCGAAGCTGGTAGGCGACAGGGTTGATCTGCTGTAGGGTCAGAGGAACATGGGAGAAAATTTGTATGATGGCACCCACAGTCTTATATTCCTGGAGGACAACCAGACCCTCGTGCCAGGGAGAAATTGAGGAGTTTCTCTTCTTCTCGTGTCTGTCTTTCGTTTCATGCGGTCGACTGCCAGTAGGATGGAGGATCGAGTCTGCTGCCAGATCTGCAGGAAGTCTCTAAAAGCGGAATCAGCTGCTGGTACCTCGGACATAACGGGCATCGGGAGAGGAAATCGTGGGTATTGGCCGTAGACAGTGAAGAACGGTGTGGTTTTTGTAGCCTTGCTAGTGTGATTGTTATATGAGAGCTCAGCCCACGGATGAAGCTGCACCGAGTCATCATGCTCACACTGAGCAGGAAGAAACAAAGTCCATGATGTCTTTGGGCAGTGTGGGCCACCAGAAATGACGGGCAATCAGGTCTCGGGTCTTACGGGTACCCGCGTGACCTGCCAGTCTAGAGCAGTGTCCCCAGCGGAGGATTCTCCCTCTGTCAGCTAGGCGCACAAATGTCCTCCCCGGAGTAATGTCCCTAACTTGCAAGGGGTTGACAGGGACAATGCAAGACGGATCAATAATATTCTGTGGTATCTCCGTGGTTTCTTCTGTCTCGAATGACCTGAACAAGGCATCGGCCCTCACATTCTTGTCGGCCGGGCGATAATGGAGCTCAAACTGGAACCTGGTAAAGAACAGTGACCACCTGGCCTGACGAGGGTTCAGCCGTTGGGCCGTCTGGAGATAGGGGAGGTTCTTGTGGTCCGTAAAAATCAGGATGGGATGAGCTGCGCCCTCTAGTAGATGTCTCCACTCCTCCAGGGCCAATTTGATGGTCAGTAACTCCCGATCCCCAATCGAGTAGTTGTGTTCTGCGGAAGAGAAGGGCTTAGAGAAATATCCACATACCATTGACTTGCCCTTGGAACCTCTCTAGAACAGCAGTGCACCCACACCGACAGAGGATGCGTCCACCTCCAACGAGAATTGTCGAGAAACATCTGGATGATGGAGGATAGGGGCTAATGTGAAGGCACTCTTCAGGCTATTGAATGCGGACTCTGCCTCAGAAGTCCACACCTTGGCGTTCATGCCCTTCTTGGTGAGGTTAGAGATGGGAAAAGTCAGAGTGGAGAAGTTTGGAATGAACTGTCTGTAAAAATTGGCGAATCCCAGAAAGCCCTGTATGGCCCTCAAGCCTTGAGGGCGTGGTCATTCAAGGACGGACTTTAAATTTTCAGGATCCATCTTGAGACCTCGATTCGAGACGATGTAGCCCAGGAAGGGTAGCGCATCTCTCTCTAACACTCACTTCTCCAACTTGGCGTACAGGCAATTCTCCCTTAACCGCAGCAAGACTTGTCAGACATGTCTCTGATGAGTCATAGGATCTGGAGAAAAAATCAAGATGTCATCAAGATAGACCACAACACAAACATAGAGGAGGTCACAGAAGATGTAATTAACGAACTCCTGGAAGACCGTGGGAGGATTACACAGGCCGAAGGTCATTACTAGGTATACATAGTGTCCGTCACGGGTGTTAAATGCAGTCTTCCATTCGTCACTCTGGCGAATCCGGATTAGGTTTTAAGCCCCACGCAGGTCTAGTTTGGAAAAAATCGTGGCACCACGTATACGATCAAATAGTTCTGAGTTCAATGGCAACGGATACTTATTTGTCACCGTGATCTGGTTGAGACCCCGGTAGTCGATACAAGGATGCAGGGAACCATCCTTTTTCTTGACGAAGAAGAACCCGACTCCTGCCGAGGAGGAAGACTTCCGTATGAAGCCCCGCTCCAAGTTGTCCTTAACATATGCGGACATGGACAGAGTCTCTGGCAAGGAGAGAGGATATACCCTACCACGTGGAAGGGTTGCACCAGGAATCAACTCGATAGGACAGTCATACACTCGGTGTGGGGGCAGCGTCTTCGCCTCTCTCTTGCTGAAGACGTCCGAAAATGCAGCATAATGACCAGTCAATCCTGCCAATGACCGAGGCAGAGGAGGCTGAGCCGAACGAATCTGTGCCAGGCAACGGTTGAGACCCTTGGGGCCCCACTGGAGAACCTCTCCAGAGTACCAGTCCAGGACTGGGGCATGTAGTCGGAGCCGAGGCAGGCCCAGCAGCACGGGGTTAACGGCCTTGGACAAGACAAAGAACGAGAGAAGCTCAGAGTGGAGAGCTCCTACTTGGAGCCTCAGCGGCTTGGTCACTTCTACAACTGGGTCTAGCAGAGGTAGTCCATTTACAGATGCAACCATCAAAGGTCTCTCCAGTGGGGTAGTAGGCAATTGGAGAAGATCCACCAGGTCTCTATAAATGAAATTAGCCGCAGAACCAGAGTCCAGATACGCAGAGACCCAATGCGTTTTTTCGCCAGACATTATGGTCACGGGAATGGACAATTTCGATGAAAGTTCTTCTTTAGCAAAGATTGTCTCCCACCAACCCTAGGCTTTGGGGCATTTGGGGACACAGACGCACAAGATGGTTCCGAGGCCGCAATATAGACAGAGTTCCAAGGTGCTTCTGCGTGGTCTCTGGGTAGATAGCTTAAACTGGTTCATCGACACAGACTCCTTAGGAGGGTCGGCATCTGAGGACAGCAGGGGTTGCTGCAAAGTGGGGACCGGACTAGGGAGACCTTACTCCCGACGAGCTTCTTGGAACCGTTCTCAGATCCTTATATCAATCCGGGCGGCAAGAAGGATGAGGTCATCCAGGGTAGACGGTAGCTCTCGAGCGGCAAGCTCGTCCTTAATCTTAGGAGACCGTCCCTGCCAGAATGTAGCCATCAGGGCCTCATTGTTCCACAATAGTTCTCCCGCCAGGGTGCGGAAGTAGATGGCGTACTCGCCCACGGAAGTGTCTCCTTGGAGTAGGTTCAGCAAGGAGGCGGCTGCAGACGAGACTCGTCTAGGCTCCTCAAACACCGTGAAAAATGCCCGGAGGAACCCCTGGAAGTCACGGGTCTCTGGTCCTTGTATCTCCCAGATAGGATTTGCCCATGCAAGGGCCCTGCCAGTGAGGAGGAAGATGATGAAAGCGACCCTTGCGCCATCAGATGAAAATGCCCTTGCATACAGGCTGAAGTGGATCTGGCACTGGTTAAAAAATCCACGACAGGTACCTGCGTCTCCGTCAGGAAGTGGAAAAGAAAATCGGGGATCAACACTGCCAGGAGGTGTAGTCAGAGGATCAACACTGCCAGAAGGTGTAGTAGGAGGAACGGCAGCTTGCACCTCTTGCCGACTTGCGATAATGTTGAAGGCCTGGAGGAGTTGGTCCTGGCGAGACCGGAGGCCTAGCATATCCGTCCACATCTCTTGTGACGTCATCTTGGTCTTGGATCGACCAGCGGGGTCCATGGCCTGAGCTTACTGTCACGTTGGGTACGTGGACCCACTGGGCCGTACCGCCTTGACGGTATGGCAGCTGGCCAACAGGACGTAGGTCACAGTCTATAGTTCGTATAGTGTACTTGTGGCAGCTTGGAGAGTAGCGAGAAAGGCTCGGCTGGGACTAGGCAGCAGGCAGACGTCAGGCGTGGTGTAGTAGGGCAGGCGTGGTACTCAGCACAACACGACTTCAGCTCAGCATGGCACTTGACCATTTGCTTAGACAAACTTTGGGTATGACAACAATGCTCAGGCAAGAGAGGAAGGGGCTGAGCCCTTCTTATAGTCCAGGGTAGTCATGGGCTACTTTTGACATTAACCCAACGGGACCCGGCCGAGGTAAACGGAAGTGAGCGCTGGCGTCTCCTGAGGAGGAGACTGGGGCCAGTGCTCGCAGACCCATGGCTGCGGCCGTCAGGATGTGAGTGAGCCTGATGGCCCGCGGCCATGGACATGACAAGGGGACTCAGAATAAACCCCCTTATTGGCTGCTGTGAAATAATATACATGTATTTGTCTATAAAGACTTCAGTCCCTCGTTCCATGAACTCCAATGGTGGTGACCACAGGAAGACGAGTGGTTTATAGACGACGTGAACTAATAGAGATCAGGAAGATACATGCCCCCATATTCTTATCTCCTCGAGGGTCTACACACTGACATAACTTATTTTTCACCCCCAAGATGCACAACGGGATACAAAATATCAAATCTGGAGAAACAAGTTTTCTTTTATGTATTTTTATTATAATAAAAAAAAAACATAAAAAAATAGAAATACATTATTTCCTGTAGTGCAAAGAATAAATTGTGGTACTGAACGTAAAGAATGAGACCCCAGAAATGCACGGAACTAACGTCAAATGTTGTGTTATAGTGGAAATAATCACTTCTGTGTATCACCCTGACCACAATTTGATCAAACTGAGTGCTAAGAACCTCACATTTATTAACATAATAACAACTATGGCAGTAATGCAATAAAAATGCACAATTTACATAAAGTGTGTGTATGTATGTATGTATATATATATATATATGTGTATGTATTAGCGCCTGCGGTGTGCATCTGCATTCTCTTGTTACTCATAGCCCTCTTCTATCTGTATCACCCTGCAGGAGGAGGAGTAGACTCATAGCTCTCTTCTATATATATCACCCTGCAGGAGGAGGAGTAGTCTCATAGCTCTCTTCTATATATATCACCCTGCAGGAGGAGGAGTAGACTCATAGCTCTCTTCTGTATATATCACCCTGCAGGAGGGGGAGTAGACTCATAGCTCTCTTCTATATATATCACCCTGCAGGAGGAGGAGTAGTCTCATAGCTATCTTCTATATAGATCACCCTGCAGGAGGAGGAGTAGACTCATAGCTCTCTTCTATATGTATCACCCTGCAGGAGGAGGAGTAGACTCATAGCTCTCTTCTATATGTATCACCCTGCAGGAGGAGGAGTAGTCTCATAGCTCTCCTCTATATGTATCACCCTGCAGGAGGAGGAGTAGACTCATAGCTCTCTTCTGTATGTATCACCCTACAGGAGGAGGAGTAGTCTCATAGCTCTCTTCTGTATGTATCACCCTACAGGAGGAGGAGTAGTCTCATAGCTCTCCTCTATATGTATCACCCTGCAGGAGGAGTATTAGACTTATTGCGGGGTGCATTTAGCAATTCACACCTGTTTTCTTGTGGAGTGTCACATTTTGTGCACTCCTCCTTTCACTAAAGTGCAAATTCTTTGGATTTTATACTACATTTTTCTTTTTATATTTTTTTTTTAAAAAGGTGGGGCTTAACAGGAGGGTGCGGGGCCACCTGTAGACTGACAATTGTACAATTATTAATGCCAGGAATTGTGGTATGTTATAGAGGAAATGAACGCCAGGTTATAGCTGGTGTAGGTTTCAGTTTGTGGTACAAGGACATTCTAAGATGCGCCAGATTTATAAGCAGGCATGTTGTCTTTTAAAAAATGTTGCTCTTCTTTCTCCACCGGGCTTTTGTTTAATTCCACCCTATTATTTTGTTTTTATTTTACTTTTTTTCACCTGGTATTTACGGAACACGTTTCTGGATTTATAATATAAATAGTTTTTTTGAGTAGATGGCTTGCAGTCCTGGGACACTTTACTGGGATGTCTACAATCTGACAATACCAAGAAATGTGGTTTCACTGCCGATATCCAGACTTGCATTCCTCCGCGGTATTTCGAGGGTGATAGTCTGTCCTTTGTGTAGCCGGAATACACCTAAGAAAAAGCAGAATACAAATCTTAAATATAATATATACACTTATACTGCACACAGGACATGGCAAGCTTGTCTTATACACGAATGTGTCTGTCTTCCGAACTTCTTCTATCAGCGTAACAGTGGGGCTACTAACGTAAAAATCGGGCAATAAGGAAACGGGAAAGAAAAAGTATCGACACCTTTGAACTCGACAAAGACTTTTCAGAATACAGTGGACGTCAAGGATTTCAAGTGTATGCTTGACCAAATCATAAGCAATCTTCTTCTCGAAGAAAACTGGAGCTAAAAGTCGTCCTCCCGACTCTCCCCCGATTGTCGATTTGGTGGAAAGTGGAGTCAGACATGGTGGATTTCATCATACCTCATCCTTTGTTTTCCAAGCTTGCATGTTTGTGGTGGAACCCGGAGCAATAGCTGTTGGCTGAATGAGCCACGTGTACGGCCATCAAAAGGTTTTATCTTAAGATGGAGAAGACTCAGTTCTTTGGACGAGTCATAATAAGATGAAGATACCAGACACAATCATTTCAGAAATCAAGAACATGTCATGGAGGAGCTTGAAGACCCATACAACAAGATAGGACACTCAGGAGAAGAATGTTGCCCGGAGTCGAAAACTTAATGGAACGTAATACTAACCACTATCGTCAATATTTAATCTGATGGGAGTCTTACCCGATGTGTAGCAAGTGTTAAATGCCAATGCTTTGTCATCTGGCATGCTTTGAATGCAGCGGAGCAGGATATCGCTGTCTATTGAGCCTCCATTTTTCTTCCGTAATATTATATGACCCATGGTGTATGTGGTATCTGTGTAAAACACCTAGGGGAGAAGCAGGAGATTCGGGTCTTTGACTTTATAGAGGGTCTGATGAGATTGGATCACACCAAGACATGGGAATAGGGACGGTCATACCTGGCTGTAAATTGAGTATATTCCAGAATGCTTCACCAGAACACTTGTGCCTTCAGCCTCTAGAGATTTTCCCTCCTGTAGGTAAACTTTCCAAGAGATTTCTGTACGGTCCTGGGAGACTGAGACAATAGAGGCACGAGAGATGTGGTGATTTGACAGAAAAGTCTATTTATCAACATTTTTATTTAATTAAAAAAATCTGAAGAGGTCTCGGAAGCCTTTCATTAGTGAGCATCTATGCGTTCAAGGGGGTTGTTTCATCATAGACAACCCCTTCTAGAAAGAAGCCGCTACGACGCGGGTGCTGCTCCAAAACAGCAAATTTTTTTGGTGCTAGATTAATGGCCGTCCATGCAATACAGGACGGCTGTGTCCGTTCTGCATCATAGAGCGGGGTCTCAAGTGGGAGTCCCTCACTATGACATCATGAGACAACCCCTTTAAGACAGTAGTTCTCAACCGGGGGCTTGTTGCAGTCAAGGCATCCTTGAAGTTGTAATTGTGCAACTTGTTGGAGACCACCGTGTTAAGAAGACGTTATCTACTGTAGACACTTGACCAGATGAATGTTAATCTCTCGCTGGAGGAATAAATGAGCAGAACAAAGCAAACTCTTATTTTGTATGTACTACGAAGATCTCATTCATTGGAGAAGACCGTCGTTTATGGAAAATTTGAAGGCAAAAGAGGACAACCAGTCAAAAGATGGATGGAGGCAATGGTAGAACTATGTCATACCATTAAAGGGGTTGTTCCATGAAGACAGACCCTGTCTATATGTCCTATTAGGGACCCCACTATGAACCAGAATGGAGAGCCACTCTCTAAGAGGGGCTCCTGTTCTGGCAGACTCGAGCAGTCGTTTATGGAAATATTTGGCAAGAGAAGGCTCCACTTGAGAAAAATTTGCTTTTTGTTAGGGTTGCTGAGAGTAGGACCCATGGCAAGCTAAAAGGGGTGATCAGTGATGAGACAGCCCCCTTAAGAAGCCTTAAGACCCAAATAATAGACCAAATATTCCGGAGAAACACTTTTTATAGGAGTTGGAACCAAGTTGATATATACACAAAAAGACTTTTCTGTAGACCAACCTGCACAATAATATCTATGTTGCTCTGGCTATTAGAGGGGGGTTCTAAGTAGGGGACTATACTCTAAGATATCCATATGCCTTTGTTGTATGAGGGAAAGAAACAGTAGGGGGAAAATATTTAAAGGTTCTCACCATTGGAATATATCGACTGTGGTACCAGGTGAAGCAGAGAACGATTTCCTGAAAGAAACGGCACAATATAGTTGGACAATGCAGAAGATTTCTAATCCTCGTTCTTCTTTGTTAACCGTTAAAATCAAGGGTATGAGGACAAATGCACTGAGATTAGACCGTCAAGGCAGACTGTTGTTACACCATATACCCAGACTCTTTACCGTATGTAGTGTAGACTACATCTGCGTCTCACCGTTGGAATAGCGACTATGAAGTGTTGTCCAATCACTCTTTCCTTCAAACCGTTCTAGAGCTCTGGTGGTGTTTGCCATCTTCTAGTTTAGGGCTGGATATAGACATAATAGTGGCCAATATCTTTTTTTCCCCAATTTTGCAATTGCAATACCTTTTTTGGTTCACCTGAATGGGTATGTTACGACTCCCAGTCATGAGCTCATTGGAAGCGGTCCCCGTTGCCAGGACCTATTGCAGTCAGTTGTTATCACCAGGAGAAACAGACAGCCCATCTATATTTTACAACAAAATGAATGAATGGTCCATGAAGAACTGGCATAGACGAGACCGATCCTCCAGAGGGAGAACCGCTCTGTTTAATAGGGGTTCAATTCCATTGTGAGGTCCATATTCTCTGAATGTCCAACACACCAGAGGTGGATGACCGCACTTTTGGATGATCTTTAGGTGCACGTCCCCAAGGTACTCTCTATCATGGGCCCTAATGTTGTAGTCAAGAAGTAGAGAACGCACTCAAAGGTTTTTCGATGCAATTAGTAGTATTTTTATTAGAAATAACACACCGCCAATGTGTTTGGTGCACAGAGTTTAAGCAAGATTTCGGATGTATTACCATCCTTGTTTATGCGTTCTGGATAGTAGTAGGGTTTAGTAAAGGTGGGTGCCCAGTTAGGCGTATAGTCGGGGCATGTACAAGCAGAATGGTTTCCGGCACCCATTCTGTCTTCCTTCTTTATAGGGTTGTGACTGCAGTGCCCATTAGTGTCAGAATCTTTCGAATCTGGACGCAGAGATTCATGGGGACAATGGTGCAGCATTAAAGTTAGCCATACACATTAGATTAATGTTGGCCGCCACCCGTTGATTTCCTCGGGATTGGCCAAAAGTCTAATGTGTATGGGGGCAGCTCAACAGTCATCTGACCTCACGGAAAGAAGGATTAAGCATGTTGGATTTCAGCATGCCCGATTCATTTTTCCCCCTGGGTGATAAGCAGTTGCTAGAGGTGTCTGGCAGCAGCTTATCTCCCTATTGAAACACATCTGGCCAATCCAACCATGCATGTTTATGTGGAAGAGATAGCTGTCGCAGCCTTTTGTTGACAGCTATCTTATGTCTATGAATGACTTAAAGGGGTTGTACAGGATTAGAAAAACATGGCTGCTTTCTTTCAAAAACAGTGCCACACCTGTCCACAGGTTGGGACTGGTATTGCAGCTTGATACCCCTTCACTTCAATGGAGTTGAGCTGCAATATCAAACAAAACCAACGGACAGGTGTGGAGCTGTTTTTGGAAGAAAGCATTCTATACAGTATGACAGATGTTTACCGAGCATAACCATTATTTCTTTATGACATTCGAGTTAATTGCAAGAGTGTTTGTGTGCCACGATACTCTAAAGACTTCAGTAAACACTGCTCCACCTGTATACAGACATTTCAGCTCTCAGCTCAGTGAGTCGTCAAGTGCTTAGTAGCATTATCCTGTGTCACGTTCTGTCCACGAGATCTTAACTGGCACCATTACACGGAAACATCTTATTTGCTAAAGTAATTTCTCTATTACACTACATATTACTTGCTTTGAGCGGACGATTTCAATTTATGTGATCGTTGCACAATCGCTTCTGTGTGCCAAGGGGTAGAATGGAAGGAAAAAACAATAGGGTCACAAAAATCAGCATTGATAAAAGGCAAAAAACGTCTCCTCATCTTACCAGTGTGTCTCCGTTTTTTAATCCCCGGGGCGTCCCTCTTCTGCCGGGAGCATAGTTGTGTTTCGCAGAACTTCCTTACCTGAAATGTAAAGGCAGCAGTAAATCATCCTCAACATCGTCATGCCGGTCAAACGGTCAGCGAGAAGGTTTTTAGGCAGACAACTAGCAATAAGAATATCTTTCTTAGCAGGTCGTGAATGTGTATATTAAGCTGGCCATACACTTAAAGCGTCTCTGTCACCACATTATAAGTGGCCTATCTTGTACATGATGTGATTGGCGCTGTAATATAGATTACAGCAGTGTTTTTTATTTAGAAAAACGATCATTTTTGACGGAGTTATGACCCATATTAGATTTATGCTAATGAGTTTCTTAATGGACAACTGGGCGTGTTTTACTTTTTGGCCAAGTGGGCGTTGTGGAGAGAAGTGTATGACACTGACCAATCAGTGACCAATCAGCATCATACACTTCTCTCCATTCATTTACACAGCACATAGTGATCTTACTAGATCACTTTGTGCAGCCACATACACACACATTAACGTTACCTAAGCGTCTTGAGAGTTAATAGACATCACTACCAGCCAGGACGTGATGTCTATTCAGAATCCTGACACTTCTGTAACGTTTGTGTGAGATTTACAGCAAGGCAAGCGTAATCTCACGAGATTACGCTGTAAACTGTCATTTAAAACGAGATTACGTTTGCCTTGCTGTAAATCTCACACAAACGTTACCGAAGTGTCAGGATTGTGAATAGACATCACGTCCTGGCTGGTAGTGATGTCTATTCACTGTCAGGACACTTAAGTAACGTTAATGTGTGTGTATGTGGCTGCACATAGTGATCTAGCTGTGTAAATGAATGGAGAGAAGTGTAGGACGCTGATTGGTCAGCGTCATGCACTTCTCTCCCCACGCCCACTTGGTCAAAAAGTAAAACACGCCCAGTTGTCCATTAACTCTGTCAAAAATGATCGTTTTTCTAAATAAAAAACACTGCTATAATCTACATTACAGCGCCGATCACATTATGTACAAGACAGGCCACTTATAAAGGGGTGACAGAGCCTCTTTAAGATAAAAGTAGTCTAAACTGATTGACCAATGATCTTCTGTGTATGGCCTCCCGACTCTCCTCCGTTTGGGGAAAGAGGGATGTAACGTCCATGGCCGCGGGCCGTCGGGTTTACTCACCCCCCGACGTCCGCAGCCATGGATCCGTGAGCGCTGGTCCCTGTCTCCTTCCCAGGAGACGCCAGCGCTCACTTCCGCTCCATCCTGCTGTGTCCCGTAGGGTGCGCGCGCTCGCAAGCGCACGGCCTTAAAGGGCCAGCGTGCACACAAATTAATCGTCATCATCATCAACTGCCACGATTTCCTGGTCTATAAGAAGGCCCCTGGACTTCTAATCCTTGCCTGAGCGTTGTTAGTCTATCCCAGTCTGTCTCGCAAATGGTCCCTTAGTGTTTCCCGTTCCAGCTGTTACCCGTGCCATGTTACCCGTTCCTGTATTCCGTATTGTTCTAGTTCCTGTGCTTACCTGCGTTGGAGTAGTGTCGTCTGCCACGTCCAGTGTCGTCTGCCACGTCCAGTGTTGTCTGCCACGTCCAGTGTCGTTTGCCACGTCCAGTGTCTTCTGCCACGTCCAGTGTCTCCTGCCACATCCAGTGTCTTCTGCTTCATCGGTTATTGCCCGCCACGTCTGGCGCGACCTGCCGCACCAGCCTCCATCCGTGCTGAAGCCACAGCCACCGTCCGGACTATTTCAGGTACCCAAGCGTTACTGTCTGCCATTGACTTTCGTATAGTCTGTGACCTGGTCAGCTGCCTCCCCGCTACGGCGGAACGGCCTAGTGGGTCCACATACCCTGTGTCCGTGACAGAACGCTCAGGCCATGGAACCCGCTGGCCAGCCCAAGACCGCAGTACAGAAGATTCAGACAGAGATGCAGGACCTACGCACACGTCAGGATCAAATCCTTGAGGCGGTGAATTCTATCCTGGTCCGCCTGGATCTACTCGCTGTTCTACCTCCGGTTCTTCCTCCTGAAGCTGTTGCTGTGCCACTGCCTGTTGCTCCTCCTGTTTGTTCCGGATCCACAGTTCCTCTGCCTCTTCCTGCTCGCTACGACGGTGACCCCAGAGCATGTAGAGGATTTCTCAATCAATGCACGGTGCATTTTAGGCTATGGCCTCATCTCTTCCCCTCCGAGGAGGCCAAAGTAGCGTTCATTATCTCCCTCCTCGCTGGCAAGGCCCTCGCATGGGCAAACCCAATCTTGTAGCAACAAGGACCTGTATCCGCGGACCTAGCCTTGTTCCTGCAGTCCTTTCGTGCCGTGTTCGAGGAGCCGGGTCGAACATCCTCTGCTGCAGCCACTCAGTTGACCCTCAAGCAAGAAGGCTCCACAGTAGGGGAGTATGCTATCTCCTTCTGTACCCTAGCAGCTGAGCTGGCATGGAACAATGAGGCACTGGTGGCGACCTTCTGGCAGGGACTGTCCTCTCACATCAAGGACGAACTGGCAGGCCGCGACCTTCCTTCTACCTTGGATGCCCTCATCCTGTTAGCCACCCGGGTTGATATGAGAATCCGGGAGCGCTCTCAAGAGGTTCGTCAGGAGAGCCGGGTCCACAGACCAGCACCATCAGTCCAGAGACCACTATTGTCCACTCCTAGTGCGCTACCTGAAGAACCCATGCAGGTAGACAGAGTCCGGTTATCTGAACAGGAGAAGCAGCGCAGAAGCTCCTCTGGACTTTATATGTATTGTGGCCTCAAGGGTCATTTTGTGCGACAATGCCCACAGAAACCGGGAAACTCCAGTACCTAGGGTTGATTGGAGAGGCAACTCTAGGTGGAACGTCTCCAAACGTTAAAACCTCTTCCAGATTATCGATTCCTGTGGCCATCGTCACCGGAGAGACATCACATCCTTCCTCCGCCTATCTTGACTCTGGAGCGGCTGCTAATTTCATCCAGCAGGATCTAGTGCAGGGGTGGGCAAACTTTTTGACTCACGGGCCACAATGGGTTCTAAAATTTGACAGAGGGGCCGGGCCAGGAGCATTTGGAGGGAGTGTTTGGGCCGGATATACTAAAGCATTAAATGTAGTGTGTGCAAACCTCATAGCACAGTAAGAACACTACAACCCAATTTATTAACTGTCTTTCAAATGTGAAAAATAGCCCTTATCAGTTAATAAATTTGTCTCAAGGAATATGCAAGATATGGCATTTACATACTATTTCGCAGATACTGGGAGGAGGAAATGTAAATAGATTAAAATAACATACGCACTGTGATTTATCAAGATTGCGTCTGTTTTTAATAAGTTTCAATCGAAGGTGCAAAGTTAAAGAAATCAACATTTATTGAAAAATGGAATCACTTTCAACATTCAAAACATATTATTACACAACGAAATACTCAAGCTCAATAATATCTACTTGTGTTAAACTCCGCAAAATCATGGATGGATTGTCCTGACCGCGCGCTCTACAAACTCGCCACGGACACCCTCGCCTTCACGCGCAAACAGTACACGTGTATCGTTGCCAAGCACACAGACATAGGCTGTATTAAATATCCTACCTGCAGCTGAAAATTTAAATTAAGAGCGATGTGCGGCGTGTTAATTAGTGAAATAAAGAGAAATACGCGCCACATTAAAGGGAATGTGTTGCCAGAAAAACATGTTTTTTTTAAAAAAATTAAACATTTAGTGTGTGGGTGATTAAACATTGTTCAAATTTTTTTTATTTTTTTCAAGAGACAGGAAATATTATAAATTTTTTCTAATTTATAATACTACCCATTTTTGGTCACTAGATGGAGCTAGTTCCCAAAATTGCAGCATTGCAACATTGGGTTAAAAGCCCTCGCTCTAGTGAGCTCTCAGCATCCCCCCCTCCTTTATCCTGGCTAGTGCCGGGATAAACGAGGGGTTTGAAAGGTTTAACCTCCTACACTGTGTGTCGCCATTTTTTGAGGTAACCCACAGTGTAGTAGGATTACATACAGTAGTAAACACACACAAACACTAACATACATTGAAATCTCTTACCTGCTCCTGCCGCCGCGGCTCCCTCCGGCCCGTCTGCTCCCTTTGCTGCCGCTGTTCCATGTGCACAAGTCCGGAAGCCGCGACCGGAAGTAGTAATATTACAGTCCGGCCGCGACTTCCGGTCCACAGGAAAATGGCGCCGGACGGCGCCAATTTCGAATAGGACTGTGTGGGAGCGGCGCATGCGCAGTTCCCACACAGACGCCGTACACGGACGTGAATGGGACGGGAGCCGTTCTCAGTCCCTATGGGACTGTGGCTGCCGTATTCCATGTCTGTGTGTGTCGTTAATCGACACACACAGAAATGGAACAAAAAATGGCAGCCCCCATAGGGAAGAAAAAGTGTAAAAATAAGAAACAGTAAAACACAAACACACAAATGAATATAAACGTTTTTATTAAAGCACTAACATCTTTAACATATAAAAAATTTATTTGTGATGACACTGTTCCTTTAACAACGGTCAATGTGTTTTGAGTGCGCCATCTATTGGGAAAACGTGGGCATTGCAGGGAAAGGGGAAAAAAAAGGAGGTTTTTACTATAATTTGGACAAGTTCGGCGGGCCGGATTAAAAAGCCTAACAGGCCGTATGTGGCCCGCGGGCCATAGTTTGCCCATGTCTGATCTAGTGGATCGGTTTCGACTACCCACAGTCCGTCTGGAGAGACCCCTGGCAGTTGCCTCTTTGAATGGTCTACCATTGCCTGATCCGATCATGCTCATCACAGAGCCGTTGACACTACGGGTCAGAGCTCTTCACTCAGAACAGATCACCTTCCTGGTACTACCCAAGGCTATCAATCCTATCCTGCTGGGTCTGCCATGGCTCTGTCTACACGCCCCGACACTTGACTGGAATTCTGGAGAGGTTCTTCAATGGGGTTCCAGATGCCATAGCCATTGCCTGTCACAAATCCGTCCTGTCGTGCCCCCTCTGCCTCAGTCACTTTCCGGCCTACCATCTCAATATGCCAGTTTTGCGGATGTCTTATGCAAACGAGAGGCTGAGACGTTGCCTCCACATCGGAATTATGACTGTCCCATTGAACTGGTTCCCAATGCTTCTCTTGCCCATGGACGAGTATATCCTCTCTCCTTGCCAGAGACTTTATCGATGTCAGCTTATATCAAGGAGAGCTTGGAGAGGGGTTTTATTCGAAAATCTTCCACCCCGGCCGGGGCAGGCTTCTTCTTCGTTAAAAAGAGAGATGGATCTCTTCGACCCTGCATTGACTACCGTGGTCTCAATCAGATCACGGTCAAGAACAAATGCACATTGCCACTTATTTCCGAGCTCTTCGATCGCATATGAGGAGGCAAAAAAATTTTTAAGCTAGATCTGCGGGGGGCCTATAATCTAATCCGGATTCGCCGGGGTGACGAAAGGAAGACGGCATTTAACACCCGCGATGGGCACTACGAATACCTAGTGATGCCCTTCGGACTGTGTAACGCTCAGTATTTCAGGAGTTCGTTAATGATATCTTCCGAGATCTCCTCTATATGTGCGTTGTAGTTTATCTCGATGATATTTTAATTTTCTCCCCAGATCTGATGACCCATCAGAGGCATGTTCGTCAAGTTCTTCTGCGACTAAGAGAGAATTGCTTGTATGCCAAATTGGAAAAGTGCACCTTTGCCCTTCCTGGGCTACGTCATCTCGGATCAAGGCCTTAAGATGGACCCTGAGAAATTAAAGTCCGTCCTGGAATGGCCACGTCCTCAAGGCCTAAGGGCCATACAACGGTTCCTGGGATTCGCCAATTTCTACCGGCAGTTTATTCCGAACTTTTCTTTTCTGACGGCTCCCATCTCTACCCTTACCAAGAAGGGTGTGAACGCCAAGGTGTGGACTCCAGAGGCAGAGTCCGCATTCATTAGCCTCAAGAAAGCCTTTACTTAAGCTTCAATCCTCCATCACCCTGACGTATCTCGGCAGTTCTCACTAGAAGTGGACGCTTCCTCTGTTGGTGCAGGTGCACTTCTGTTCCAGAGGAGCTCCAAAGGAAAGGCAGTAGTATGTGGCTACTACTCAAGACTGTTTTCTTCTGCTGAATGCAATTATTCCATTGGAGATCGGGAGCTACTGACTATCAAATTGGCCCTGGAGGAGTGGAGACATCTTCTAGAAGGCGCAGCTCACCCCATCCTGATCTTCACCGACCACAAGAACCTCACCTACCTTCAGTCTGCACAACGACTGAATCCCAGTCAAGCCAGGTGGTCGCTTTTCTTCACCCGTTTTCAATTTCTGCTCCACTACCGTCCCGCTGACAAGAATGTGAGGGCCGATGCCCTGTCCAGATCATTTGAGACGGAAGACACGGTGGAGTCCACCCAGTACAATGCTCCCATAGAACCCCCTACATAGTATAATGCCCCTATAACGGATGCCCACATAGTATAGTACCCTATAGCTGCCCTCCACACAGTACAATGTCCCCATAGCTGCCCCCACACAGTATAATGCCACATAGCTGCCCCACACAGTATAATGACCACCATAGCTGCCCTCCACACAGTATAATGACCACCATAGCTGCCCTCCACAGTATAATGTCCCCCATAGCTGCCCCCACACAGTATAATGCCACATAGCTGCCCCCACACAGTATGCCACATAGCTGCCCCCACACAGTATAATGCCACATAGCTGCCCTCCACAGTATAATGTCCCCCATAGCTGCCCCCACACAGTATAATGCCCCATAGCTGCCCCCACACAGTATAATGTCCCCCATAGCTGCCCCCACACAGTATAATGCCACATAGCTGCCCCCACACAGTACAATGCCCCCATAGCTGCCCCTACATAGTATAGTGAATGTGTATATTAAGCTGGCCATACACTTAAAGCGTCTCTGTCACCACATTATAAGTGGCCTATCTTGTACATGATGTGATTGGCGCTGTAATATAGATTACAGCAGTGTTTTTTATTTAGAAAAACGATCATTTTTGACGGAGTTATGACCCATATTAGATTTATGCTAATGAGTTTCTTAATGGACAACTGGGCGTGTTTTACTTTTTGGCCAAGTGGGCGTTGTGGAGAGAAGTGTATGACACTGACCAATCAGTGACCAATCAGCATCATACACTTCTCTCCATTCATTTACACAGCACATAGTGATCTTACTAGATCACTTTGTGCAGCCACATACACACACATTAACGTTACCTAAGCGTCTTGAGAGTTAATAGACATCACTACCAGCCAGGACGTGATGTCTATTCAGAATCCTGACACTTCTGTAACGTTTGTGTGAGATTTACAGCAAGGCAAGCGTAATCTCACGAGATTACGCTGTAAACTGTCATTTAAAACGAGATTACGTTTGCCTTGCTGTAAATCTCACACAAACGTTACCGAAGTGTCAGGATTGTGAATAGACATCACGTCCTGGCTGGTAGTGATGTCTATTCACTGTCAGGACACTTAAGTAACGTTAATGTGTGTGTATGTGGCTGCACATAGTGATCTAGCTGTGTAAATGAATGGAGAGAAGTGTAGGACGCTGATTGGTCAGCGTCATGCACTTCTCTCCCCACGCCCACTTGGTCAAAAAGTAAAACACGCCCAGTTGTCCATTAACTCTGTCAAAAATGATCGTTTTTCTAAATAAAAAACACTGCTATAATCTACATTACAGCGCCGATCACATTATGTACAAGACAGGCCACTTATAAAGGGGTGACAGAGCCTCTTTAAGATAAAAGTAGTCTAAACTGATTGACCAATGATCTTCTGTGTATGGCCTCCCGACTCTCCTCCGTTTGGGGAAAGAGGGATGTAACGTCCATGGCCGCGGGCCGTCGGGTTTACTCACCCCCCGACGTCCGCAGCCATGGATCCGTGAGCGCTGGTCCCTGTCTCCTTCCCAGGAGACGCCAGCGCTCACTTCCGCTCCATCCTGCTGTGTCCCGTAGGGTGCGCGCGCTCGCAAGCGCACGGCCTTAAAGGGCCAGCGTGCACACAAATTAATCGTCATCATCATCAACTGCCACGATTTCCTGGTCTATAAGAAGGCCCCTGGACTTCTAATCCTTGCCTGAGCGTTGTTAGTCTATCCCAGTCTGTCTCGCAAATGGTCCCTTAGTGTTTCCCGTTCCAGCTGTTACCCGTGCCATGTTACCCGTTCCTGTATTCCGTATTGTTCTAGTTCCTGTGCTTACCTGCGTTGGAGTAGTGTCGTCTGCCACGTCCAGTGTCGTCTGCCACGTCCAGTGTTGTCTGCCATGTCCAGTGTCGTTTGCCACGTCCAGTGTCTTCTGCCACGTCCAGTGTCTCCTGCCACATCCAGTGTCTTCTGCTTCATCGGTTATTGCCCGCCACGTCTGGCGCGACCTGCCGCACCAGCCTCCATCCGTGCTGAAGCCACAGCCACCGTCCGGACTATTTCAGGTACCCAAGCGTTACTGTCTGCCATTGACTTTCGTATAGTCTGTGACCTGGTCAGCTGCCTCCCCGCTACGGCGGAACGGCCTAGTGGGTCCACATACCCTGTGTCCGTGACAGAACGCTCAGGCCATGGAACCCGCTGGCCAGCCCAAGACCGCAGTACAGAAGATTCAGACAGAGATGCAGGACCTACGCACACGTCAGGATCAAATCCTTGAGGCGGTGAATTCTATCCTGGTCCGCCTGGATCTACTCGCTGTTCTACCTCCGGTTCTTCCTCCTGAAGCTGTTGCTGTGCCACTGCCTGTTGCTCCTCCTGTTTGTTCCGGATCCACAGTTCCTCTGCCTCTTCCTGCTCGCTACGACGGTGACCCCAGAGCATGTAGAGGATTTCTCAATCAATGCACGGTGCATTTTAGGCTATGGCCTCATCTCTTCCCCTCCGAGGAGGCCAAAGTAGCGTTCATTATCTCCCTCCTCGCTGGCAAGGCCCTCGCATGGGCAAACCCAATCTTGTAGCAACAAGGACCTGTATCCGCGGACCTAGCCTTGTTCCTGCAGTCCTTTCGTGCCGTGTTCGAGGAGCCGGGTCGAACATCCTCTGCTGCAGCCACTCAGTTGACCCTCAAGCAAGAAGGCTCCACAGTAGGGGAGTATGCTATCTCCTTCTGTACCCTAGCAGCTGAGCTGGCATGGAACAATGAGGCACTGGTGGCGACCTTCTGGCAGGGACTGTCCTCTCACATCAAGGACGAACTGGCAGGCCGCGACCTTCCTTCTACCTTGGATGCCCTCATCCTGTTAGCCACCCGGGTTGATATGAGAATCCGGGAGCGCTCTCAAGAGGTTCGTCAGGAGAGCCGGGTCCACAGACCAGCACCATCAGTCCAGAGACCACTATTGTCCACTCCTAGTGCGCTACCTGAAGAACCCATGCAGGTAGACAGAGTCCGGTTATCTGAACAGGAGAAGCAGCGCAGAAGCTCCTCTGGACTTTATATGTATTGTGGCCTCAAGGGTCATTTTGTGCGACAATGCCCACAGAAACCGGGAAACTCCAGTACCTAGGGTTGATTGGAGAGGCAACTCTAGGTGGAACGTCTCCAAACGTTAAAACCTCTTCCAGATTATCGATTCCTGTGGCCATCGTCACCGGAGAGACATCACATCCTTCCTCCGCCTATCTTGACTCTGGAGCGGCTGCTAATTTCATCCAGCAGGATCTAGTGCAGGGGTGGGCAAACTTTTTGACTCACGGGCCACAATGGGTTCTAAAATTTGACAGAGGGGCCGGGCCAGGAGCATTTGGAGGGAGTGTTTGGGCCGGATATACTAAAGCATTAAATGTAGTGTGTGCAAACCTCATAGCACAGTAAGAACACTACAACCCAATTTATTAACTGTCTTTCAAATGTGAAAAATAGCCCTTATCAGTTAATAAATTTGTCTCAAGGAATATGCAAGATATGGCATTTACATACTATTTCGCAGATACTGGGAGGAGGAAATGTAAATAGATTAAAATAACATACGCACTGTGATTTATCAAGATTGCGTCTGTTTTTAATAAGTTTCAATCGAAGGTGCAAAGTTAAAGAAATCAACATTTATTGAAAAATGGAATCACTTTCAACATTCAAAACATATTATTACACAACGAAATACTCAAGCTCAATAATATCTACTTGTGTTAAACTCCGCAAAATCATGGATGGATTGTCCTGACCGCGCGCTCTACAAACTCGCCACGGACACCCTCGCCTTCACGCGCAAACAGTACACGTGTATCGTTGCCAAGCACACAGACATAGGCTGTATTAAATATCCTACCTGCAGCTGAAAATTTAAATTAAGAGCGATGTGCGGCGTGTTAATTAGTGAAATAAAGAGAAATACGCGCCACATTAAAGGGAATGTGTTGCCAGAAAAACATGTTTTTTTTAAAAAAATTAAACATTTAGTGTGTGGGTGATTAAACATTGTTCAAATTTTTTTTATTTTTTTCAAGAGACAGGAAATATTATAAATTTTTTCTAATTTATAATACTACCCATTTTTGGTCACTAGATGGAGCTAGTTCCCAAAATTGCAGCATTGCAACATTGGGTTAAAAGCCCTCGCTCTAGTGAGCTCTCAGCATCCCCCCCTCCTTTATCCTGGCTAGTGCCGGGATAAACGAGGGGTTTGAAAGGTTTAACCTCCTACACTGTGTGTCGCCATTTTTTGAGGTAACCCACAGTGTAGTAGGATTACATACAGTAGTAAACACACACAAACACTAACATACATTGAAATCTCTTACCTGCTCCTGCCGCCGCGGCTCCCTCCGGCCCGTCCGCTCCCTTTGCTGCCGCTGTTCCATGTGCACAAGTCCGGAAGCCGCGACCGGAAGTAGTAATATTACAGTCCGGCCGCGACTTCCGGTCCACAGGAAAATGGCGCCGGACGGCGCCAATTTCGAATAGGACTGTGTGGGAGCGGCGCATGCGCAGTTCCCACACAGACGCCGTACACGGACGTGAATGGGACGGGAGCCGTTCTCAGTCCCTATGGGACTGTGGCTGCCGTATTCCATGTCTGTGTGTGTCGTTAATCGACACACACAGAAATGGAACAAAAAATGGCAGCCCCCATAGGGAAGAAAAAGTGTAAAAATAAGAAACAGTAAAACACAAACACACAAATGAATATAAACGTTTTTATTAAAGCACTAACATCTTTAACATATAAAAAATTTATTTGTGATGACACTGTTCCTTTAACAACGGTCAATGTGTTTTGAGTGCGCCATCTATTGGGAAAACGTGGGCATTGCAGGGAAAGGGGAAAAAAAAGGAGGTTTTTACTATAATTTGGACAAGTTCGGCGGGCCGGATTAAAAAGCCTAACAGGCCGTATGTGGCCCGCGGGCCATAGTTTGCCCATGTCTGATCTAGTGGATCGGTTTCGACTACCCACAGTCCGTCTGGAGAGACCCCTGGCAGTTGCCTCTTTGAATGGTCTACCATTGCCTGATCCGATCATGCTCATCACAGAGCCGTTGACACTACGGGTCAGAGCTCTTCACTCAGAACAGATCACCTTCCTGGTACTACCCAAGGCTATCAATCCTATCCTGCTGGGTCTGCCATGGCTCTGTCTACACGCCCCGACACTTGACTGGAATTCTGGAGAGGTTCTTCAATGGGGTTCCAGATGCCATAGCCATTGCCTGTCACAAATCCGTCCTGTCGTGCCCCCTCTGCCTCAGTCACTTTCCGGCCTACCATCTCAATATGCCAGTTTTGCGGATGTCTTATGCAAACGAGAGGCTGAGACGTTGCCTCCACATCGGAATTATGACTGTCCCATTGAACTGGTTCCCAATGCTTCTCTTGCCCATGGACGAGTATATCCTCTCTCCTTGCCAGAGACTTTATCGATGTCAGCTTATATCAAGGAGAGCTTGGAGAGGGGTTTTATTCGAAAATCTTCCACCCCGGCCGGGGCAGGCTTCTTCTTCGTTAAAAAGAGAGATGGATCTCTTCGACCCTGCATTGACTACCGTGGTCTCAATCAGATCACGGTCAAGAACAAATGCACATTGCCACTTATTTCCGAGCTCTTCGATCGCATATGAGGAGGCAAAAAAATTTTTAAGCTAGATCTGCGGGGGGCCTATAATCTAATCCGGATTCGCCGGGGTGACGAAAGGAAGACGGCATTTAACACCCGCGATGGGCACTACGAATACCTAGTGATGCCCTTCGGACTGTGTAACGCTCAGTATTTCAGGAGTTCGTTAATGATATCTTCCGAGATCTCCTCTATATGTGCGTTGTAGTTTATCTCGATGATATTTTAATTTTCTCCCCAGATCTGATGACCCATCAGAGGCATGTTCGTCAAGTTCTTCTGCGACTAAGAGAGAATTGCTTGTATGCCAAATTGGAAAAGTGCACCTTTGCCCTTCCTGGGCTACGTCATCTCGGATCAAGGCCTTAAGATGGACCCTGAGAAATTAAAGTCCGTCCTGGAATGGCCACGTCCTCAAGGCCTAAGGGCCATACAACGGTTCCTGGGATTCGCCAATTTCTACCGGCAGTTTATTCCGAACTTTTCTTTTCTGACGGCTCCCATCTCTACCCTTACCAAGAAGGGTGTGAACGCCAAGGTGTGGACTCCAGAGGCAGAGTCCGCATTCATTAGCCTCAAGAAAGCCTTTACTTAAGCTTCAATCCTCCATCACCCTGACGTATCTCGGCAGTTCTCACTAGAAGTGGACGCTTCCTCTGTTGGTGCAGGTGCACTTCTGTTCCAGAGGAGCTCCAAAGGAAAGGCAGTAGTATGTGGCTACTACTCAAGACTGTTTTCTTCTGCTGAATGCAATTATTCCATTGGAGATCGGGAGCTACTGACTATCAAATTGGCCCTGGAGGAGTGGAGACATCTTCTAGAAGGCGCAGCTCACCCCATCCTGATCTTCACCGACCACAAGAACCTCACCTACCTTCAGTCTGCACAACGACTGAATCCCAGTCAAGCCAGGTGGTCGCTTTTCTTCACCCGTTTTCAATTTCTGCTCCACTACCGTCCCGCTGACAAGAATGTGAGGGCCGATGCCCTGTCCAGATCATTTGAGACGGAAGACACGGTGGAGTCCACCCAGTACAATGCTCCCATAGAACCCCCTACATAGTATAATGCCCCTATAACGGATGCCCACATAGTATAGTACCCTATAGCTGCCCTCCACACAGTACAATGTCCCCATAGCTGCCCCCACACAGTATAATGCCACATAGCTGCCCCACACAGTATAATGACCACCATAGCTGCCCTCCACACAGTATAATGACCACCATAGCTGCCCTCCACAGTATAATGTCCCCCATAGCTGCCCCCACACAGTATAATGCCACATAGCTGCCCCCACACAGTATGCCACATAGCTGCCCCCACACAGTATAATGCCACATAGCTGCCCTCCACAGTATAATGTCCCCCATAGCTGCCCCCACACAGTATAATGCCCCATAGCTGCCCCCACACAGTATAATGTCCCCCATAGCTGCCCCCACACAGTATAATGCCACATAGCTGCCCCCACACAGTACAATGCCCCCATAGCTGCCCCTACATAGTATAATGCCACATAGCTGCCCCCACACAGTACAATGCCCCCATAGCTGCCCCACACAGTATAATGCCACATAGCTGCCCCACACAGTATAATGCCACATAGCTGCCCCCACACAGTATAATGCCCCATAGCTGCCACCATACAGTATAATGCCCATAGCTGCCACCATAAAGTATAATGCCCCATAGCTGCCCCCACACAGTATAATGTCCCATAACTGCCCCCACACAGTATACTGTCCCCATATCTGACCTCCACACAGTATAATGCCCCCATAGCTGCCCTCCACACAGTATAATGCCCCCATAGCTGCCCCACACAGTATAATGCCCCATAGCTGACACCATACAGTATAATGCCCCATAGCTGCCCCGACACAGTATAATGTCCCATAGCTACCCCCACACAGTATACTGTCCCCATATCGGACCTCCACACAGTATAATGCCCCCATAGCTGCCCTCCACACAGTATAATGCCCCCATAGCTGCCCCACACAGTATAATGCCCCATAGCTGCAACCATACAGTATAATGCCCCATAGCTGCCACCATACAGTATAATGCCCCATAGCTGCCCCCACACAGTATAATGTCCCCCATATCTGCCCTCCACACAGTATAATGCCCCCATAGCTGCCCTGCACACAGTTTAATGCCCCCATAGCTGCCCCACACATTATAATGCGCCCATAGCTGCCACCACACAATATAATGCACCATAGCTGCCCTCCACACAGTATAATGTCCCCCATAGCTGCCCTCCACACAGTATAATGCCCCATAGCTGCCCCCACACAGTATAATGTCGCCCATATCTGCCCGCCACACAGTATAATGCCCCCACACATTATAATGCGCCCTAGCTGCCACCACACAATATAATGCACCATAGCTGCCCTACACATGGTATAATGCCCCATAGCTGCCCCACAAAGTATAATGCTCCCCATAGCTGCCACACACAGATTAATGCCCCCATAGTACCTTCCATAGAGTATAATGTCCTATAGCTACCCCCACACAATATAATGCCCCCATAGTTGCCCCCATACAGTATAACATCCCCATAGCTGACCTCCACACAGTATAATTCCCCCATACAGTATAATGCCCACACAGATATCCCCATACAGTATAATGCCCACACAGATATCCCCATACAGTATAATGCCCACACAGATGTCCCCATACAGTATAATGCCCCATAGCTGCAGTGAATCGCTGGCCTTAGTAGTCATGTGCCATTCATTGCAGCATCACTGCTGAGGCCAGCGATTGGCTGCAGCGGTACGTGACCGCTTCAGGGTCTAAAACATCATATATTACAAATTAATGGGGTTTTCCCACAAACACATGTATCCATAATCCACATGATAAAGGGTTAAATGTGTGTTCGCCGGGGGTCCAACCACTGGGGACCCTAGTAATGAGAAGAATGGGGGACTGAAAGTCCCCCGAAGTGCTCCATAAGAATGGAGCGCTGGTGCTCATGCTCGGCCAGCACTCCATTAATTTCTATAGGACATCCGGGACCGCTGTATCCTGCAGCTCCATTAAAATGAATGGAGCTACGGACGAGAATACGCACCATTACTATGGAGCACTTCATGGGACTTTTGCTCCCCCGTTCTCCTCATCCTAGTGGTCAGACCTTCAGCGATCACATATGTATCCCCTTATCCTGTGGATTAAGGATACATGTGTTTTTAGAAAATCTTTTTATCTCCATATGGGGCACGATCCACTTGGACTTTTTATATTTAAGAAGAAAGTCTGGAGAGTTTTTAAAATCATAATATAAATGTCTCCAGCAACTGTTTTTACTCCAATTGGCACACTTTTTTCTACTCACAGTGTCACCTATAAACGCTGAGCGCGCGTCCTGCTCCCTCACTCGGGGTAAACAGAGAGGAAGTAAAAAATATACACGAAAAATTGGTCCGCTCACCACTCATTCTAAGTAAAGACGCCACATTCCATGATTATTCAGTGCACGGGCAAGAGAGCTACGTCGGGAGTAGGTAGAAATCCAAGGAAAAAAGTTAGAGGTCCAGCACACGATATGATGTGAAAAAATACAAAACTGTTTATTTAAGTCAAAATTAAAAAATCCCGGGAGAGAACGCCTATGCGTTTCAAACTTTTCAGTTCTTAATCATAGCAGATAGCTGTTGCGCCAAGCGTCCGAGTGACGTACTCCCGCTGGGCGAAGGCAGGTCACGAGTCAGACCGTGATTCGTGACCTGCCTGCAGTGAGTAAGGTCAACGTAAGCAAATTCAATTTGCTCTACGTTGACCTTACGGGATAGGAGGGGGGCATGGCTGGCACACGGATCCGGAGTCGGTGATTCGACGGGCCATAGCGGGACATTATTCAGACCTCCCAGGACGGCGGGACAGCTGCAAAAAATGAGACCGTCCCGCCGCATCCGGGACGCTTGGGAGCTATGAAGATGTAATAAGGGAGGATGGGAGTGATTGGCTGAGTGAAGAATATGGTTAGTAGATGGAAATGAGAAGGGAGATGTTCAGCGGTGCCGCATTGGGGAGAGCTTTGTAGACTAGTAGGAGGGTCATGAATACTGTATAATAGGGTTGTCACGATACCAGAATTTGGACTTCGATACCGATACTTCGTGTAGTATTGCGATACTCGATACCAAAACGATACTTTGCCAACAATAATGAAAAAAAAAAAGTTCCTCCATTTTGTGATGTGAGGCGTGTACCTCACACATTAACCCAATATTGTTCATTATGAATGAGGTACATGATGGGGTTAATTACAATTAATGTGAGGCACATGGAGGTTCAAAATTCATCACACCTCGTGCCTCACATTAATAAGTGAAAGAAAGCATGCGATGATACTGAATATGTGTATATTTTATGTATCGAGACTTGTTTTAATGTTTATTGCAAAAAAAAATGTGGGGTTTTTTTTAAAATTTTTTTTAGCTTTAATGTTATGGCATATATCTATATAGTGATAGTACACAGGCAGTTGTAAGGACATACCTAAGTATACCCTGACAGGAAATCTGGGCAGACAGCCCTGGGGTCCTCCAATGGACCCTGGGCTGTCTGCCCATATATGGTATGTCCCTCGATCACGTCACAAGGGTTACATGTGACACGATCCAAAGGGCATCCCCCTTTTACCCCTTGAATGCTGCGGTCCGCTTTGATCGCATCATTCAGGGGAATAGCGGTGGAGATGAGAGGTTTCTCTGATCTCTATCGTTAGAGCGGGGCTGCAGCTGTGTTATACAGCATTGCCCCCCTCCTGACAATAAGTGCGCACGCGGTCAGCATAAAGTGATGCGGCCGGTGCTAAACTAATGAGTGGCAGCGGCACTGAAGACAGAACACGGGGGTGTTTTGTAGCGCGCCCGCCATGTTCTGTCTTCAGTGTTGCCAATCATTAGTACAGCGCTGGTCGCATCACATCATGCTGACCGCGCGCGTACACTTGTCAGGAGCGTGGCAATATCACACAGCAGCAGCCCCGCTCTGACTACATTCATGTATTACTATACTGAGCTGTGCGGTCGCACAGCTTAGTATCGAAATACATGAAATAATGGTATTGAACCGTTTCAGGGTGCACGGCATCGAAACAGTATCGAAGTTTCGATGCATCGTGCAACCCTACTGTATAATTGTACAAGAAACGGGTAACCAGTGTAATGAGCGACAGAGAGTAGCGGGGATCGTATAATCACTAGACAGAGAGCAGCGGCGTTAGTATAACCACTAGACAGAGAGTTCACCCTGGCTCCTGCCTTTATGATGGTTTGAAGTGGAGCCAGCCCGTATAGTGGAATGCAGTTAGTAGGCAGGTACAGTAGTCTACGCAAGAAATGGGTACGGCTCGAATTCGTGTTTTAGCTTTGTCAGTGGTGAGGTCAGGACAGATACCAGAGATGGTTTTTTAGGGAAGGATACAGCATTTTGCAATGGATTGAAAATGAAAAAGAAAGAACAGATCAAATAGAAGTCCAAGACATCGGCCTGAGCTCTAGGAACGATGGTGATTTTTCAGATGGAGATGGGGACATCACCTTTAGGTAAAGAAGATGATGGAGGAAACAGAAGGAGCTACATTTTTGAAAGATTAAGTTTGAGATATGGAGAGGACATGACAACCGAGAAAGTGACGGACACTCAGGAGAGCAGGAGAAATGTCTCAGGAAGATGGATATAGTTGGGTGTCATCTGAATAAAGACGTGACTGGAAACAAAGTCTGCTGATAGTCTGCCCAAGTGGAATTGTGTAGAGAGAACAAGAGGGGGCTTAAAAATGATCCCTTGGCAACCCTGACAGAGAGACAGAGGAGAGAGGAAGCCGAGCCAGCAGAAGACCCTGAAAGAGGGGTCCTTTAAGCCAAAGGAGTGGAGCATGCGAAGGAGTATTGGATGATCTACCACGTCCAATGCGTCCATTGGATTTGAAGAGATCATCATCAGATACTTTGGTTACTGTCGTTTTAGTAATGTCATGAAATGCACGGCCGTCATATTGTAAGAGGTCCATCAGAGAGTTTGTAGAGAGGTTCCCAGAAGTTTATAAGCTTAGGGAAAGTTAGAAACAGGACGATAGCAGGATAGGAGGGCCCAAGAGAATTGTGGTAACTAGAGGGAAAATTCCAGATGAGAGAGGAAGATTGAACATTTTTGGGTGAATAACAGGCGATATTACAGCACGGACAAGATGTGAGGGAATGGAGAGGACAGGGGTTAGGATGGCAAAGGGGATCTGACAGCTCTCGTAGACATAATGTTGTCAGGAGATCCAGAAAAGTTGATTATCTTTTGGGCAACTTTACAATTTATTGACGTGTACCTAACATTTTTTTACATTTTAATGTTCTTGGTTTATTTCTGGGTCAATTGTCTTTGCACTTTATCCCTGTTTTGGAAGGAGAACAATATTTGTTTCCCCCTGAGAATGGACTTGGAAACTTCCGAACTTCCATAGAGGTCAGATCAGGAAATCCAGAAAAAATCCTAACATCTACGGGCAGCCTTACATTTATGTGATGTGCCCTTCGTAATGTCCTTATGGTGAAGCTTTCCATGTGTATATTCCTATGCCCCCCTTTTTATATGACAGCTGAAATGGGTGTTTACCTCCAAAAAGACGTGGCCATTAATGAATCGACCCTTTTGCCCCACGAACTCGGCAGCGTCAATGATGTCCCGTGTAGTCTTACCGTTACAGTGGTGCATAGTACAGGGAGGATGTCTAAACCCTATGGTAAAATTCAATGATCTCAGTCAGGGCAAAGTTTTAATTTTTGAATTCATTTTTCACTCCCTGCCTTCCAAGAGCCGTAACTTTTTTTTATTTTTCCGTTAATGGAGCGGCGTGTAGGCTTATTTTTATTGGAGGAGTTGTAGTTTCTATTGGATCTATTTAACCCTTTCCCCACATTTGACGTATGGCTTTTGTCATAGCCGGGTAGGGGAAGTATGGAGCGGGCTAACGGGCTGAGCCCGCTCCATACAATGCAGGTGTCGGCCAGCACTTCACAGTAATGAGCGGGATCACAATCCTGCGCCTTTAACCAATTAAATTGTTAGAAAGAGGGGGCCGACCCCATTTAACAGCTCATCGTCCTCCACGATGCAATCGCGGGGTGGCGATGGTTGCTGTGGGGCTTAGCGCACCCTGACGTGCCATTAGTAGTGAAAAAAATAAAAAATATTAAAACTAAAAAAAAAAACTTATCCCTTTTCCCCCCTAAAGTGATGTAAAAAAATAAAATAAGTAAACAAAATTGATATCGCTGCGTCCGTAAAAGTCTGAACTATTACAATATAGCATTATTTAACGCGCACGGTGAACACCGTAAAAAATACAAATTTTAAAACACCAAAATAACTGTTTTTTGGTCAACTTAGCTTTAAAAAATGGTACCGATAAAAACTACAGCTCGTCCCGCAAAAAATAAACCCGCACACCTTTCAATCGGTAAAAAAATAAAAAAGTTATGGCTCTCAGAATGTGGCAACACAAAAAGTTTATTATCAATAAAAGTAGTAAAATATTTAAAAAAACCTACATATATTTGGTATCACCGTAATTGTATTGAGCCACAGAATAAGGATAAGTTGTAAGCCGTACAAACGAAACCCAAAAAACAATTGCGGAATCGCAGTTTTTTCCATATTCATCCCGCAAAGCAGTTTCCCAGTACATTATATGGAAGTATAAATAGTACCAAAAGAAACTATAACTCCTCCTGCAAAATATAAGCCCTCACACCGCTCCATTGACGGAAAAATAAAAAAGTTCTGCCTCTTGTAATGCGGGGAGTGAAAAATGAAAATCAAAAATCAAAAACCCGGAAGGGGTTAACAGAAGCCTGTCAAAAGAACGATATACTGAAAATATATAGTGCAAGCGATCCAACGATCACTGGTTGAAGTCCCCTTGGGGGACTAATAAACAAAAAAAAAGTAAAAATCAGTCAAATAAAGTTTTGTTTTTTTATGTACAAACATTGTTTTTTAAAAGTAAAAAAACAAAAACCTTTTCCCATTTCCCCCCTAGAGGGTAGTAAAAAAAGAAATAAATAAACTTAAATTTAACTAGCACGGTGTGCGCCGTAATAATAAAAAAAATGTAAACGCCAGAATCGCTATCTTTTGGTCACCTAATCTCCCACAAAAAATGTAATAAAAAGTCAAAATCTTGGATCTACCCCAAAATGGTATCATTAAAAACTACAGTTTATCCCCCCCCCCCAAAAAAAAAAAAAGCTGTCATGTCGCTTAATAAATAAAAAAGTTATGGCTCTCAGAATTTGGCGTCACAAAATAAATTTTATTTTTTCACAGTCAGTGTTTTCCTTGTAAAAATAGTATCGCCGTAATCGTATTGACCGGCAGAATAAAGTTAACATGTCATTTTAATTGAACGGTGAATTCCGTAAAAACGAAGCTCAAAAACAATGGAGGAATCGCTGTTTTTTTTTTTTCATTTTTTGCCCCACAAATTTTTTTCCCCCGTTTCCTTGTACATTATATGGCACAATAAATGGTGCTACGAAAAACTACAACTCGTCCTGCAAAAATCAAGCCCTTATAGGACTATATCGACGGAAAAATTAAAAAGCTATGGCTTTTGGAAGGTGGGGAGGAAAGAATTAAATTGAAAATCTGAAAAATGGCTGCGGCGGGAAGCGGTTAAAGTACCATATAATATACTGGGAAACTGAAAAATATTTTTTTTTGTGTGGCGGAATTGGAAAAAACTGTGGTTCCTCCATTGTTAGTTGGGTTTCGTTTTTACATCTTTCACTGTTAGGTCAATTCTAATCCTTCATTAGACCCCCGGGCTGCAATGACAACTATCGGCACCATGCGATCGCGTCGCAGGGGTGCCGGTGGGCTGTCGGAGCCCCACCTCTTTCTAATGGCTTAGATGCCGCGGTCGCTATTGACTGCGGCATCTAAGTGGCTAAACGCCCAGGAACAGAGCGATCTCTATTCCTGGCCGTTAGTTCAAGGTGTTAGCTTCAAACTAGAATTATTTTCCCCAATAAATATAAAGTAAAAAAATTCTAAAATTGTGCATGTACAATATTGAAATGACCATGTTGTCCTGGTTTACTGGTTACTACAGAGGAAATCTTGGGTGTCTGTAGACCTTGTGAGATGCACGAATTCTTCATAGAACCTGGTAAGGATTTCCATACCCAAGGTCTGAAGATTTTTCCTGTGGACCCGGTCCAATGTGGCCATTAAGAGCATTTGGTTCGGTTTTTGGCCACACGAGAGCAAATTTTAATGTTAATGTAAAGGATCTGCCAGGCACTACGTCTGGGTATACTCCCAGGATTAATCAGTCGACACCTGAGGCCAGACCTCTGAGACTGACACCTGCTCCCACCAATCAGGGTGGCAGACTCAGGAGTGGGAGAGCCTATGGCGGCCTGGTCAGTCAGAGTTAGCTCCGCCCCCTGTCCATTTATACCTGCAGTTTTCTCTTCCTCCTTGCTTGTTATTCTTCTTGGATTCCTGGCCCCACTGCTGCCTTGCTCCAGCCTGCTTCTGCCGTGCTTCTGCCTTGCTTCAGTTCCGTTTATCCTGCGTTGCTCTGCCCCTGGCTTGCTTCTGCTCCGTGCTCCCGTTTGTATACTCCACTACATCCTGATCCTGACTGGCTCATTCACCGCTCCGTTTCCTCGCGGCGTTCCGTGGGCTACTGTATTCCCTTGCGTGTTCCCTGTTTGTACTCCCTTGCACTTAGACAGCGTAGGGACCGCCGCCAAGTTGTACCCCGTCGCCTAGGGCGGGTCGTTGCAAGTAGGCAGGGACAGGGCGGTGGGTAGATTAGGGCTCACTTGTTCCCTTCACCTCCTTCCTGCCATTACATAATAACAAGCCCTTACCTAGTCTACCATTTCTTCTACGCTACGCTATCATGGACCCCCTTGAGACCCTGACCCAGCAGATGCAGGGCCTCTCCCTACAGGTCCAGGCCCTGGCTCAGAGGGTCAATCAGTCTGACGCTGCCTTTGTAGTACCCCTCACCTCACCTCTAGAACCCAACCTCAAGTTACCTGACCGGTTCTCAGGGGACCGTAAGACTTTTCTCTCCTTCCGGGAGAGTTGCAGACTTTATTTCCGCCTAAGACCACACTCCGCAGGTTCCGAGAACCAGCGGGTGGGTATCATTATATCCCGACTCCAGGAAGGGCCCCAAGAGTGGGCCTTCTCCTTGGCTCCTGACGCCCCTGAACTTTCCTCCGTTGATCGGTTTTTCTCTGCCCTCGGTCTCATTTACGACGAGACTGACAGGACTGCCTTAGCCGAGAGTCAGCTGGTGACCTTACGTCAGGGTAGGAGACCTGTTGAGGAATACTGTTCTGATTTTAGAAAGTGGTGCGTAGCTTCTCGGTGGAACGACCCGGCCCTAAGGTGCCAGTTTAGGTTAGGATTATCTGACGCCCTGAAGGATCTGCTGGTTAGCTACCCCTCTTCTGACTCCCTAGACCAGGTTATGGCCCTAGCAGTACGACTTGACCGACGTCTCAGGGAACGTCAGCTTGAACTTTTCAATGTTTTCCCCTCTGACTGCCCGGCGATTCCCCCCGAGGTCCCGTCTCCTCGCTCTTCCACGGAGGACTCGGAGGTACCTATGCAACTCGGGGCCTCCATGTCCCCTCGACAACGTAGAGAGTTTCGCAGGAAGAATGGTCTCTGCTTCTATTGTGGGGACGACAAGCATCTACTGAACACCTGTCCCAGGCGCAAGAATAAGCAGCCGGAAAACTTCCGCGCCTAAATGATCATCGGGGAGGTATTTCCCGTTAATACTAAACGCAATAAGATTTTGCTTCCCTTTCAGGACTCGTTTGCTGGCCGGTCTGCCACTGGCAGTGCCTTCGTGGATTCGGGCACATCTGCTAATATCATGTCTGTGGAATTTGCTATGTCTCTAAAAATGCCTTTTATTGATTTACCTTATCCTATCCCGGTAGTGGGTATCGACTCCACTCCTCTTGCTAATGGTTATTTTACTCAGCATACTCCTGTTTTTGAACTCCGTGTTGGCTCCATGCATTTGGAGCAGTGCTCTGTACTGGTGATGCAGGGATTATCGTCTGATCTGGTATTAGGTCTTCCCTGGTTGCAGCTGCATAATCCCACGTTTGATTGGAATACTGGGGATCTCACCAAATGGGGTAGTGATTGCCTGATGTCATGTCTTTCGGTTAACTCTATTTCTCCCCGGGAGGAGGTAAACACGCTTCCTGAGTTTGTTCAGGACTTCGCTGATGTGTTTTCTAAGGAGGCCTCCGAGGTGTTGCCCCCTCATAGAGATTACGATTGCGCCATCGATTTGGTGCCTGGTGCCAAGCTTCCTAAGGGGAGGATATTTAATCTTTCATGTCCTGAACGTAAAGCTATGAGGGAGTATATCCAAGAATGCCTGGCCAAGGGTTTCATTCGCCCCTCGACTTCTCCTGTAGGTGCTGGCTTCTTCTTCGTAGGGAAGAAGGATGGTGGTCTTAGGCCGTGCATTGATTATCGGAACTTGAATAAGGTCACAGTAAGGAACCAGTATCCCCTTCCTTTGATTCCGGATCTTTTTAATCAGGTTCAGGGGGCCCAATGGTTCTCTAAGTTCGATCTACGGGGGGCATATAACCTTATCCGCATCAAAGAGGGGGATGAGTGGAAAACTGCGTTCAACACGCCCGAAGGTCATTTCGAATACCTAGTCATGCCCTTTGGGTTGTGTAATGCCCCTGCCGTCTTCCAGAATTTTATTAATGAAATTCTGAGAGATTACCTGGGTAATTTTCTTGTAGTGTACCTTGATGACATACTGGTGTTTTCCAAGGACTGGTCCTCCCACGTGGAGCATGTCAGGAAGGTCCTCCAGGTCCTTCGGGAAAATAATCTGTTTGCGAAGACCGAAAAATGTGTGTTTGGGGTACAGGAGATACCATTTTTAGGTCAAATCCTCACTCCTCATGAATTCCGCATGGACCCTGCCAAGGTTCAGGCTGTGGCGGAATGGGTCCAACCTGCCTCCCTGAAGGCGCTACAGTGTTTTTTGGGGTTCGCTAACTATTACAGGAGATTTATTGCCAACTTCTCGGTCGTCGCTAAGCCTCTTACGGACCTCACTCGCAAGGGTGCTGATGTCCTCCATTGGCCCCCTGAGGCCGTCCAGGCTTTTGAGACCCTCAAGAAGTGCTTTATCTCGGCCCCCGTGCTGGTTCAGCCCAACCAAAGGGAGCCATTTATTGTGGAGGTTGACGCGTCCGAGGTGGGAGTGGGGGCCGTCTTGTCCCAGGGTACCAGCTCCCTCACCCATCTCCGCCCCTGTGCTTACTTCTCTAGGAAGTTTTCGCCCACGGAGTGTAACTATGATATTGGCAACCGCGAACTTTTAGCCAATAAATGGGCTTTTGAAGAGTGGCGTCACTTCTTGGAGGGGGCCAGACACCAGGTAACGGTCCTTACTGACCACAAGAATCTGGTTTTCCTAGAATCGGCCCGGAGGCTTAATCCTAGACAAGCTCGTTGGGCACTATTCTTTACCAGATTTAATTTCTTGGTTACCTATAGGGCTGGGTCCAAAAATATTAAGGCTGATGCACTGTCACGTAGTTTCATGGCTAATCCTCCTTCTGAGAAGGATCCTGCTTGTATTTTACCCCCTGGTATAATTGTTTCTGCCACTGATTCTGACTTGGCCTCTGACATCGCGGCTGATCAAGGTTCAGCTCCCGGGAACCTCCCTGGGGACAAACTGTTTGTCCCCCTGCAATACCGGCTAAGGGTACTCAGGGAAAACCATGACTCCGCTCTATCTGGTCATCCTGGCATCTTGGGTACCAAACTCCTCATTACCAGAAACTATTGGTGGCCTGGGTTGCCTAAAGACGTTAGGGCTTACGTCGCCGCTTGTGAGGTCTGTGCTAGGTCCAAGACCCCTAGGTCCCGACCTGCGGGCTTACTACGTTCCTTGCCCATTCCCCAGAGACCTTGGACCCATATCTCCATGGATTTTATCACCGATTTGCCTCCATCTCAGGGCAAGTCGGTGGTGTGGGTGGTAGTAGACCGCTTCAGCAAGATGTGCCACTTTGTGCCCCTTAAGAAACTACCTAACGCCAAGATGTTAGCTTCTTTGTTTGTGAAACACATTCTGCGTCTCCATGGGGCCCCAGTCAATATCGTTTCGGACAGAGGGGTACAATTTGTTTCCTTATTTTGGAGAGCTTTTTGTAAAAAGTTGGAGATTGATCTATCTTTCTCCTCCGCCTTCCATCCCGAAACTAATGGCCAAACGGAAAGGACTAACCAATCCCTGGAACAATATTTAAGGTGTTTCATTTCTGACTGTCAATTTGATTGGGTCTCATTCCTTCCCCTCGCCGAATTTTCCCTGAATAACCGGGTCAGTAACTCGTCAGGGGTCTCCCCGTTTTTCTGTAATTTCGGGTTTAATCCTAGGTTCTCCTCCATTTCCCCTGGTTGTTCCAATAATCCCGAGGTAGAGGACGTTCATCGGGAACTGTACACAGTCTGGGCCCAGGTTCAGAAGAACCTAGAGGCGTCCCAGAGCGTACAAAAGATTCAGGCTGATTGTAGACGTTCTGCTAACCCCCGGTTTGTCGTCGGGGATCTGGTGTGGTTGTCGTCGAGGAACTTGCGCCTTAAGGTCCCGTCCAGGAAGTTTGCTCCCCGATTTATTGGACCTTATAAGGTCATTGAAGTCCTCAACCCTGTATCCTTCCGTCTGGAGCTGCCCCCATCCTTTCGCATACACGACGTCTTCCATGCCTCCCTCCTGAAACGCTGCTCCCCGTCCTGGTCCCCCTCGAGGAAACCTCCTGTTCCCGTTCTCACCCCTGATGGGGTGGAATTCGAGGTGGCCAAGATTGTGGACAGTAGGATGATCCAGGGCTCCCTCCAGTACCTGGTCCATTGGAGAGGATACGGGCCGGAGGAGAGGACTTGGGTACCTGCTCGAGATGTTCACGCTGGGGTATTGATCAGGAGGTTCCACCTTCCCTTCCCCACTAAACCGGGTCCTCTTAGTAAGGGTCCGGTGGCCCCTCATAAAAGGGGGAGTACTGTAAAGGATCTGCCAGGCACTACGTCTGGGTATACTCCCAGGATTAATCAGTCGACACCTGAGGCCAGACCTCTGAGACTGACACCTGCTCCCACCAATCAGGGTGGCAGGCTCAGGAGTGGGAGAGCCTATCGCGGCTTGGTCAGTCAGAGTTAGCTCCGCCCCCTGTCCATTTATACCTGCCGTTTTCTCTTCCTCCTTGCTTGTTATTCTTCTTGGATTCCTGGCCCCACTGCTGCCTTGCTCCAGCCTGCTTCTGCCGTGCTTCTGCCTTGCTTCAGTTCCGTTTATCCTGCGTTGCTCTGCCCCTGGCTTGCTTCTGCTCCGTGCTCCCGTTTGTATACTCCACTACATCCTGATCCTGACTGGCTCATTCACCGCTCCGTTTCCTCGCGGCGTTCCGTGGGCTACTGTATTCCCTTGCGTGTTCCCTGTTTGTACTCCCTTGCACTTAGACAGCGTAGGAACCGCCGCCAAGTTGTACCCCGTCGCCTAGGGCGGGTCGTTGCAAGTAGGCAGGGACAGGGCGGTGGGTAGATTAGGGCTCACTTGTTCCCTTCACCTCCTTCCTGCCATTACAGTTAAATTAAAATGTCCCCCTAAAGCTGGTCATACACATTAGATAGCTGTCGAATAATGATCTTCCCCGACTCCTGCATAAACATGCCTCTCCAGCTTGGCCTATAAGGTACCTGTAAACCTGTCTGTATACCTAACTTACAGGGGTATTCCCATCTCAGACATTTATGGCATATCCATAGTCCTGGGACCCGCACCTGTCTTAAGATCAGGGGTCCCCCGACCTCGTATCCGCCTGGTTAGATGGTCTGCTGGCCATCCATCCAGGCAGGGACTTAGTGGCAAGGTGGCCAGGAGTACGGAAACAGCCGAGCTCGCTTAGCTGTGTTGTTTCCGTAACTCCCATTTACTTCTAAGGGAGTTACGCAAACAGCGTAGCTCAGCAAGCTCAGCTGTTCCTGAAACCCAGACCACCTCTGTACCGATTACCAACCTAGATGCGGCGGGCAGCAAACATCTCACCAGACGGGGTCGCGGCATGCCAATCTCAATATACATAAATAACGTTTTAAAAACTATGCAGCAGAAAAAATATATTCAACGTAAAAAAAATAACCTTCTCCCGTTTTTTCCGTAATTATTCAGTTTAGAAAAAAGACGGCTATGAGGCGATATAATTACAATGTACAAATCTATGAATATGACAGTACAGGGATCTTTCTAATGATCTTTTTATACCTATGTCTGTAACAAGGACAAGGGGGCATCCTCTACGTCTAGAGGAAAAATAGTTTTATCACCATCACAGACGGAGATTCTTTACTGTAAAAGCAGTGAGACTATGAACTCTGCCACAGGATGTTGTGATGGTTGATTCATTGAATACGTTGAAGAAGGGCCTTGATGCCTTTCATGCAATATATAATAACTGTTCAATTTACACACTATCTTTTGAAAAGCGACTTTGGGGTGATTGCCACATAAAGTCAATATTCTTGGCAGCATTATGTCCTGCCCATTTATATAGGACACACCCCTAGCCTATGGCATTTGAATAGCAAATAGTGCATATGACCCCCTTCCTCTCCTCCCAAAATTAATACAGACCCTAGTCCAGACCCTCATAACTACTGACACCATACCCTTAACATAAATACAGACCAGACCCTCAAAATAATAACAGACCCCTAAATAAAAACAGAATCCCTAAAGAAATACAAAGCTCCTTAATACAGACTCTACACCCTCTAAAGAAACACCAGACCAGAGCCACCCTAATACTGACCTCAGACCATAGCCCCCTAATATAGACCTTAGACCGGACTCCCTCTTAATACAGACATCAGACCAGACTCCCTCTTAATACAGACATCAGACCGGACTCCCTCTTAATACAGACATCAGACCGGACTCCCTCTTAATACAGACATCAGACCGGACTCCCTCTTAATACAGACATCAGACCGGACTCCCTCTTAATACAGACATCAGACCGGACTCCCTCTTAATACAGACATCAGACCGGACTCCCTCTTAATACAGACATCAGACCGGACTCCCTCTTAATACAGACATCAGACCGGACTCCCTCTTAATACAGACATCAGACCGGACTCCCTCTTAATACAGACATCAGACCAGACTCCCTCTTAATACAGACATCAGACCGGACTCCCTCTTAATACAGACATCAGACCGGACTCCCTCTTAATACAGACATCAGACCGGACTCCCTCTTAATACAGACATCAGACCGGACTCCCTCTTAATACAGACATCAGACCGGACTCCCTCTTAATACAGACATCAGACCGGACTCCCTCTTAATACAGACATCAGACCGGACTCCCTCTTAATACAGACATCAGACCGGACTCCCTCTTAATACAGACATCAGACCGGACTCCCCCCTAATACTGACCTCAGACCATAGCCCCCTAATATAGACCTTAGACCGGACTCCCTCTTAATACAGACATCAGACCAGACTCCCTCTTAATACAGACATCAGACCGGACTCCCTCTTAATACAGACATCAGACCGGACTCCCTCTTAATACAGACATCAGACCGGACTCCCTCTTAATACAGACATCAGACCGGACTCCCTCTTAATACAGACATCAGACCGGACTCCCTCTTAATACAGACATCAGACCGGACTCCCTCTTAATACAGACATCAGACCAGACTCCCTCTTAATACAGACATCAGACCGGACTCCCTCTTAATACAGACATCAGACCGGACTCCCTCTTAATACAGACATCAGACCGGACTCCCTCTTAATACAGACATCAGACCGGACTCCCTCTTAATACAGACATCAGACCGGACTCCCTCTTAATACAGACATCAGACCGGACTCCCTCTTAATACAGACATCAGACCGGACTCCCTCTTAATACAGACATCAGACCGGACTCCCTCTTAATACAGACATCAGACCGGACTCCCTCTTAATACAGACATCAGACCGGACTCCCTCTTAATACAGACATCAGACCGGACTCCCCCCTAATACTGACCTCAGACCATAGCCCCCTAATATAGACCTTAGACCGGACTCCCTCTTAATACAGACATCAGACCGGACCCCCTCCCAATACAGACATCAGACCGGACCCCCTCCCAATACAGACGTCAGACCGGACCCCCTCCCAATACAGACGTCAGACCGGACCCCCTCCCAATACAGACGTCAGACCGGACCCCCTCCCAATACAGACGTCAGACCGGACTCCCTCCCAATACAGACGTCAGACCGGACTCCCTCCCAATACAGACGTCAGACCGGACTCCCTCCCAATACAGACGTCAGACCGGACTCCCTCCCAATACAGACGTCAGACCGGACTCCCTCCCAATACAGACGTCAGACCGGACTCCCTCCCAATACAGACGTCAGACCGGACTCCCTCCCAATACAGACGTCAGACCGGACTCCCTCCCAATACAGACGTCAGACCGGACTCCCTCCCAATACAGACGTCAGACCGGACTCCCTCCCAATACAGACGTCAGACCGGACTCCCTCCCAATACAGACGTCAGACCGGACTCCCTCCCAATACAGACGTCAGACCGGACTCCCTCCCAATACAGACGTCAGACCGGACTCCCTCCCAATACAGACGTCAGACCGGACTCCCTCCCAATACAGACGTCAGACCGGACTCCCTCCCAATACAGACGTCAGACCGGACTCCCTCCCAATACAGACGTCAGACCGGACTCCCTCCCAATACAGACGTCAGACCGGACTCCCTCCCAATACAGACGTCAGACCGGACTCCCTCCCAATACAGACGTCAGACCGGACTCCCTCCCAATACAGACGTCAGACCGGACTCCCTCCCAATACAGACGTCAGACCGGACTCCCTCCCAATACAGACGTCAGACCGGACTCCCTCCCAATACAGACGTCAGACCGGACTCCCTCCCAATACAGACGTCAGACCGGACTCCCTCCCAATACAGACGTCAGACCGGACTCCCTCCCAATACAGACGTCAGACCGGACTCCCTCCCAATACAGACGTCAGACCGGACTCCCTCCCAATACAGACGTCAGACCGGACTCCCTCCCAATACAGACGTCAGACCGGACTCCCTCCCAATACAGACGTCAGACCGGACTCCCTCCCAATACAGACGTCAGACCGGACTCCCTCCCAATACAGACGTCAGACCGGACTCCCTCCCAATACAGACGTCAGACCGGACTCCCTCCCAATACAGACGTCAGACCGGACTCCCTCCCAATACAGACGTCAGACCGGACTCCCTCCCAATACAGACGTCAGACCGGACTCCCTCCCAATACAGACGTCAGACCGGACTCCCTCTTAATACAGACGTCAGACCGGACTCCCTCTTAATACAGACGTCAGACCGGACTCCCTCTTAATACAGACGTCAGACCGGACTCCCCCCTAATACAGAGGTCAGACCGGACTCCCCCCTAATACAGAGGTCAGACCGGACTCCCCGCTAATATAGAGGCTAGACCGGACTCCCCGCTAATACAGGGGTCAGACCGGACTCCCCGCTAATACAGGGGTCAAACCGGACTCCCCGCTAATACAGGGGTCAGACCGGACTCCCCCCCTAATACAGGGGTCAGACCGGACTCCCCACCCCCTAATATAGGTGTCAGACCGGACTCCCCCCCCCCCCAATGCAGGGGTCAGACCGGACTCCCCCCCCCTAATACAGAGGTCAGACCGGACTCCCCACCCCCTAATATAGGTGTCAGACCGGACTCCCCCCCCTAATACAGAGGTCAGACCGCACTCCCCCCTAATACAGAGGTCAGACTGCACTTCCCCCTAATACAGAGGTCAGACCGGACTCCACCCCCCCCTTATGAGGTTTGAGGGTTGCCGTCATTAGAAAACCCCTTTAAGAAATGTGGGCCCGTTTTTCTTTTTTTTACCCAGATTGATTGACTTCATTGTGTGTGACCCCCTCTGAGCCTCGTCCGGACCCCCTACTTCGCTTACAGATCTCGACAAGTTTTGACTTGTTTATAGTTTTGTTTTATTTGTTTGTTCTGCATTTTGACTACTGTACCCCTCAGTTCTGACCCCAACTATTTACTGACTACATATTTGGTGTATACTTTGGTGCTGCACACGACTGACTGATCTTAACTTGCTACAAGTCCCCAGTTACTATTACTACTAAACCGACAAATCCTGAACTAATTAAAAAATATATTATTTTTTTTATATCTCTCTATATATATATGTATATATATATATATATATATAAATATTAATAATAATACTGCTTATATAAAAATATAAAAAAAGAAAAATAAATATGAATTATACTTAATAACACCAATGCACTAATTTAATAGTATTGTATAAGACATTTTTATAACATTTATTATCATTATTATTTTGTATGAATATTTTATTTTTAAATATTATTTCTATAATATTATTATTATAATATTTAGTGATACCAAAAATGTAAATTTAGAAATAATTGTATATTATTTTTACTACTACTATTATTATTATTATTATTGCTGATAAAAAAATATGAAACATTAATATTAAATATTTAATTTATTATATAAATTAAATATTAATCTTATTTCATTTTTTATTTGTACTACATATAGTTATAATTTCCCTTTTTTTCTCCGACCTGTTTGATGTTTTTTTTAAGAAAAAATAAACAAAAAATTCTCGTATTGTAATCTTTACAGTCCATATCCATTAAGTGAACACAAGTTAATATTTGCTCAAGATGACCTATTAAACACAAATAGATTAAATTACAACCACTTCCGTGGTAATATTAGATAATTGGGGCGTGCGGTGTTATGTTCCCTTGTACGGTTATAGCATTTACACAGCACCGTGCCCCTATCAATCGTTTCGAGTCGCATGGCACATCAGTATAAAAAAATTGCCAAGAACATTGCTGACAAAAGGTTAACCCTCAAAACAGAACATCAGAAGATCCTACAAGAAGGCACTTACCTCCACCATGGACTGCTCCTTACTCTTCTGGAATATAGAAAGCTCTTTCTGCAGGTTCTCGAGATGAACGGACTGGTAGACCAAGGCAATTAGGCAAAGAAGGACTCCAAACCAAGACCCTGTTCCTCCCCACAAGCCCCGTGCCAGGCCTGGAACCACGTTGACTGTCACCACATGAGACATGATGTTCTTGCAACCAACTGTACAAATTGGGTACAGGCAAAAGGCTAGACAGGGGCGGGACGGTGACCCAGAGATTATGGGATTATTGCAGCATAATCCGGTGAAAATCTGGTGCAATTGGTGGAGAATTTCCTGGGGAGGAGAGCACTGCAAGGAGGTAGGAATGTGGCACCAAAGGATTGTACCGAGGACGAAACAAAACTGAGACGACACAGGGAAAGTCAGTAATTGAGCAATGAAACTGAAAGTGACTGACAAGAAAAGGGATTAACCGAAATTATAAAGTGCAGAGAGGGAGAGAGAGAGATGTCCTAGAAAGAGACAGCCCGAGAATAAGGAAGAGAGTCATACAATAAACTGCTATAAACACAAGATGCTGAGGAGAGCTGAGGGGCCAGCCAAACGGCAGTAACTATAGATAAGTAGAAGACCTCTCGCAAGTCCCCCCACCCAGGTAGTTACTGTTTGTTAAAGTGATAAGGTTAGGCTCTTAATCCACCCTCCCACATCAATAGATCCAAACCATGGAGAGCAATAAGTCAAATGACTCACAAGGAAAATTCTAATATGCAAATCAGGTAATTTCCATAGAAAGGGAAAGTTGTGTCCAAGTCTTTCATTCCTGCCAAAGTTTAGCAGACACAAGCGCAGACGTGAGTGCCAGCTCTGGGGGGCAAGTGGCTCGCAACGCCGGCAAACGTGAATGGAAAACCTACAGTGAGCCGCTAAAGGTAAAAAATCTGAGGATTCTTAATATATTTTTTAGTTATATATTTTTTTATATTTCTTTTATTTTTTGTTTATTTTTGTCCTTTTTTCAGAAATGTTTTTAATTCGAAATCGTTTTTGTATTGTGGTCCATTTTGTATCTAACTCAGTCTATGATAAAATTCTTTGCTTTATTCCACTACGTCAAAGATCCTACTACTTTTTTTTTTTATAAGAAAAAACTATAATTAGAGAGGAGAATATGTTTTACGCAACCTTTTTCGTGATTTGATTTGGATGCATTGGTCTAATACATTTGACAGGTTCGATTTTTTTTTTTTTTTTTTAAATATCCTTTTTATTGTCAATTTTCACATTTTCTTACAAACATTTCACATAAAAGTTACATCATGAGTGCGCAGCACTCAACTGTCATTGAATTAACTTTGAATTAAATTCAACATAACATAACATATAAACATGGCATAAATGTCGATCTTCATATGGACCGAAAACATGACTTCCCCCAACCCCGACACGACCTAGGTCATCAATGAGTATCTACTTATCATTTATCCCACAACTAGTTCAAAGTTGCAACCCCCCTAAAGTGCCTGCCAAGAGCTGTGTGCAGTACCACTTTGTGTGCTGGAAAGGCTTAACAATTTCCGCTATTTCGGCTGCTGTACATTGCGATTCTATGAATGTTTGCCACTTATCAAATAGCTTCTTGGTTCCCGTTTCCTTCCGCCTTTCCACCTCCGCCCTCTCAAGAACTAATAACTGTTTCAGCCGTGACACAATCAGTTCTAACCTCGGCGTGTCTGCCTCCAACCATTTACTCAGGAGGCATCTCAAGGCTACCAGTAAAATCGTGTGCACCAGCACTGGAGGTGATCTCAATCCTCGAGCACCCTCTTCCTCTGGCGGCCGTGCCTGATGGAATAGTAGCGCTTGAGGCGTCAGTGGGAGGTTCGCTTTCCAATGATCCTTAATATATTTTTGTACCATCCCCCAAAATCGTTTCGTATGTACACACCCCCACACTCCATGCCATAAATTCGTCAGAGGTGTATTGCATTTGGGACAGCACGTAATGCGGTCAGGGAAGGATTGTGAAGGCAGAATATTAAAGCCATATATAGCTGAATGCATCAACTTAAAATAGGTTTCCCTCCAGCTCTCATTTATAACACTCTTCCGTACCGTCTCCCAACCCCTCAGTATGATCTCTCCTATACCTGGATCTTGGGTCCACCGTTCCCAGATTTTGAAACTAACCCTTGATTGCGGACGAACAAAACCATCTCTCAGTGCTCTATACAACCCTGAAATGGTCTCCCGCCCAGTTGTTGGACCTATGACCTCATCTAGAGTGTGCGAGGTGGCTTCCTTACTCAAATCCCTGAGCCTGGAGGTGCAAAATGCTCGTATCTGAAGTATTTGTAAAAAATTGACCCTACCTTCTATGGGTCTGAGTTTAGTGGTAATTTCCTCCCCAGTTAACCACCTCCTTTCCTCTATGTGCATAAGATCCCCTGCGTTGTCAATGCCTACCATCCCCCATGAGGTAAATCCGTCCCCCTTGCCTACTCCCGGTAAAAATTCCGGGTGTCCGCTCAACGGCATATATTTCGATACCAGGTGAGGTAACCCAAACTGCTTACGTACCACTTTCCAAGCTAGGACTGTATCTCTCAATACAATGGAGGTTTTGAGACGGCACGGGAGAGAAGCAACTCTACAATGTAACAAAGCTTTCAGGTTCCAGGGTGAGGCATACTCCCCTTCCAGGTCTAAGTTGGAATAATTGCTCGTTTCGTGAAGCCAATCTACTACATGACGAAAAAGACAGGCCACGTTATAACCCCTGACATTCGGAAAGTTCACACCCCCTTCTTGTTTGCCCATCATGAGCTTGGTAAGTGCGATGTGAGGCCTTTTTCCTGCCCATATAAATTTAGTGAATGAGGCCATCAGTTTAGAGACATCCACATGCTTCAATAAGAGAGGGATTGTTTGAAAGGGGTATAGCAATCTGGGGAAGCTAACCATCTTAATCAGGTGGCACCTTCCCAGGAGGGACAACGGCAATTGGCCCCATCTAGTGAGTTCTGCTTGTATTTTTTTAATTAACGGGGGATAATTTAGGCCATACAGGGTGTCCGGCACCCTCCCTATTCTGATACCCAGATAAGTAATGCAATGTTCAACTGGGGATATCCCACACCCCAAGGATTGCCAAAAGGTCTTAGGCAATGGCCTGCCCAACTCCAGCAGTTCGCTTTTAGCTAGGTTGACTTTATATCCCGAGCATTGCCCAAATTCCTGCAAAAATTTAAAAACCGTCCTTAAATGTTCTTGAGGATTTGACATAAAAAGTATAACGTCATCAGCGAACAGGGCTAACTTCACTGCCTGAGACCCTACTTGAATGCCTCTGAACATATCCGATTCCTCCAGAAATCTAGCCATAGGTTCCAATGCGAGATTGAATAACAGGGGCGACAGGGGACAACCCTGTCGTGTTCCTTTATGTAATTGGAAGGGATCCGACAGGAACCCTGAGGAGTGAACACGTGCCTGCGGGCTATTGTAGACACCCTTCAGGAAGACCCGGAAGTCTCCCTGAACGTTCATTTTGTCCAGCACCATCCCCAGCCATTCCCATTGTATGTTATCAAAGGCTTTCTCTGCGTCTAACGCTAATAGTGCCGGCCTGGTACCTGGCTGGGGATCGTGCCTGACTGTTTCTAGCACCGTCAACACTTTGTGTAGATTCGTCACTGCTGCCCTGCCCTTTACAAATCCTACTTGGGATTTTCCCACCAGTGTGGGTAGATACATAGCCAGCCGATTGGCCAAAATTTTTGTGAGCAATTTCTGATCTTGGTCTATCAGTGAAATGGGACGGTACGACCCCGGGTCAAGAGGATTCTTCCCCTTCTTGGGTAACACCTTTATATGCGCTACTTTGGCCTCTGCTGGTAAAGCCCCCGTGCCTAGTAAAATATTATAGTATGCCACCAAGGTAGGGCTGATTTCTTCTCTCAGAGATTTAAAAAACTCTCCTGTGAATCCATCTGGACCCGGGGCCTTTCCGTTAGATAAGGTCTTAATGGCGCTCCGAACTTCCTCTAATGTAATCTCTGCGCTCAAGTGACCGTTCTGCTCCTGAGTGAGCCCTGGCAGCTTCACCTTCTCCAGAAATTCCCTCCCTTTTTGGAGATCTATGGGTGTTTCTGAGTAAAGGGCTTGGTAGTATTTACTTAATATGGTGTTGATTTTTTTTGGGTCTGAGGTAGAAGTTCCATTAGATTCGTTAAGTGCTGAAATGTGTGACGGTGCATACCTCCCCTTCGCTAATCGCGCTAATAATTTGCCCGCTTTATTGCCGAAACGCATTAAATCGGCATCAAATTGGGACCGGTAAATACTCTCTCTTTTGTCTAACCACTGATCAAACTGTCGCTTGGCTTCCCTCCATTTCTCCCCCAATGGCGGTGATGGAGAATGTAGAAATGCTGTGTATGCACACCGTAATCTGTCGCTCGCTGCCTTGTATCCTTCGGTCGTTTTGCGTTTAAGATTAGACATAAATTGCATAACTTTCCCCCTTATTACCACTTTGGCTGTACGCCAATACAATGACGGTTCCGAGCGATGCGCTACATTATCCCCATCAAATTTCATCCACCACCCCTTAAGCTTCTGTATAAAGCCCTCATCCTTTGCCAGAAAGGCGGGAAACCTCCAGATAAAATCCGTTCCTCTAGCTACTGTGTCGGCCAAGGTAATGGTAACCGGGGCATGGTCCGAAATAACTAGATCTTCAATCGCCGCTTCACGTAATCGTCGCGATAATGCGTCATTAACTAGCAAGTAATCAATACGCGACCAGGACTGATGAACATGGGAGAAATGTGTATCTGGGTGTAGACTCCTCCACGCATCTATTAGGGCCATGTGTCTTAAAAATTCGGGCAAGATCCTATCTCTATTTCTCTGCGAACTAGTCCCTGCGCTCCTATCTTCCCTTGAAGACCTCACAGTGTTAAGGTCTCCCCCCAGAATCAAAAACCTAGTGCGATCCTGCTGGAGTTGGGTTTCCAAATGACCAAAAAACCCTGTGTTAATCGTATTTGGGCCATACACATTATGAATACTGATAATTTCCCCTGCATGCTCCATCACCAGATGGATCCAACGGCCCTCGTCATCCCGTTCCCGGGACACCAGCGTAAACGCAAAATTTTTATGTATCAAAATTATAACTCCCGCCTTACCCTCCCTTGCCGACGAGCCAAAAACCTGACCCACCCAGAATTTTTGCAAATACTTAAACTCTGGCTCGGTAAGGTGAGTTTCCTGTAATAGGGCCACATCCGGGTGCAATCGTTTCATGTGTCGCAAAAGTTTGGTCCGTTTCTGTGGGGATCTCAGCCCTTTAACGTTCCAAGAGACTATTTTCATGTTATTGGGCCGTGCATAAGATGAGCTAAAATGCCTAAAAGTCGTGATAGGTTCGGGGAGTCAGATCCGCCTTTTTCCAAGAGCCATGTATAAACATTAATAACATAGCCAAAACCCGGCTTATAAACCAGAACCAAACTCCATGTCAAGGCCATCCGGCCCTTATCTAACAACACCATAAAATCACCTACGGCAAGGGTTATCAGCCCCTTAATACCCACTGGTGTAAGTGACTTCACTTTTTTCTGTTGTGTCAAAACACGCCCCTCCCTCCCCCTCCCCCCCAGACCTGCATATATGTCTCCTTCAATGAGGAAGCAGCACCTGCCCTTACCACCTCATTACCCCTTTGTCGCCTGTGCACACCTTTATACATTCTCATACCGTCGGTTTAACAACCTAGAGTCCGTTTGGATTATATCCTCACATAACCACATAAATCTTGTTTCGCCTCTAGGTTTCCCTGCCTCCTTTTCCCAGATCTCCTACCGCAACTTCCCCCAGTATGCCATCTGTGGCAGATATAACTAATCCCTTGCGTAGGGGAGGCATTGTATCATTCCCGGTCGATCCCGCCCACAAGGAAAAATCTCAGAACCTGGTCTAACTCCCTCACTAATCTCCTGTAGCGAGAATGCAGGGAAATATCAAAAATGCATACATTTCAACATTGTAACATTATAACATTAGGTCAGCTGTTGACCGGTACAGAGTGCCGTATAAGACCGCCAAATATCGCCCTCAAAACTTTCAAATTAGCTGCAAACTTATCTGTAGCCAGTCGGAATCTGCAATTGGTCTACAACGTCCACAAAATCATCATCACATCAGCTTAAATAAAATGGTGCTGAAAAGAACTTCGTCCGTCAATCAGGAGACGTAGATCGGGTGCGGTCCCGCGTTCGCCTCTGCGGCTTCGGAGAGTCCCCTCCATTTCCGGCTCGACCCCCCCGGGATCTTCCTGGTGTGGGCATTAAAGCTTCTGCCCAGGTTCGCTCCATATTTTGTCGGTTCCGTTTGACTTCTCTTGACTTGCGATTTGGACTGTATGCTGGACTGTGACGCTCCTCTTCTTGCTGGGGTCTGTGCCTGCAAAGCTCTGGAAGTGCGTCCTCCGCTTCCTGTGGCGTGGTGAAAACCTTGTTCCGCCCGTTCTCTTGAAACACCCGTAAGATGGCTGGGTACTGCAGGTTAAAGCGTATTTTCGCTTGGAACAGCGCGGTGCAGATCTTGCTGAAGGCCCGCCTTCGTTTTGCAACCTCCGCAGAGAAATCCTCAAAAAGTAGCACTTTCATGCCCATTATTTCCAAAGGACACGATCTGCTGCGGAAAGCTTTCATGAGTGCCACCTTGTCATTGTAATCCAGCAGTTTAAAGATTACTTGTCTGGGATGAAGCGAACTGTGGTCATCTGTTGCTGGGAGGTTTCTGGGGTCCGGCCCCACTCCACCCGGCGCCCTCTCCACCCGGCAGGGACGGGGAAGACCTAAAGCTGCTGGCAATGTCCTCTCACATAGTCGCTGTAAATCAGAAGATATCACCGCTTCCTTCAGCCCCACCAGTCGCAGGTTGCTCCTCCTGGAGCGGTTCTCCAGATCCTCCACCTTGTCCCCCAACTGCGTAGTAACAGACAGCACCCCTTTCAGTTTGGATTGCAGACGCTCATTTTCATCCTCCAGCAGCGTCATACGCTGCTCTAACTCATCAGCTCTGGTAGTGACTTGTGCCAGCTCCGCCTGTACGCGGTTTAGGGAATCTTGCACCGTTTTTTCCAGCGCCTTTTGCAGTTCTGGCGCTATCTGTTTGGCTACTTCACGGGCCAGGGCTACATAATCAATGGCTGCAGGGTGAGAGGACATTATGTGTTCTGCCGGGCTTGAAAGCTGGGACTGATGGTGTTGCAACTCAACTTCCTGTGTGTATAGCAGGGTCGCAGTGGCGGGAAGCGCCGCCATCTTACCTCCCTTTACCACGGCCGCGGCTGAATCTTCCATGGCTGGCTTCTGCGCGCTTCTGAGGAGGCACCTGTCCATACAGGCACCACCGGGTATGTTTCCGTGTGCAGGGCTGGTGGCTTCACCGCTGATTGTCGTCGCCGAAGCGACTATTGTGATCAAACAGGCTGGACGGGAGCGGGAGCTCAGTCACTCGCATCCTGCATCGCCAGCGCCGGAACCGGAAGTCGACAGGTTCGATTTTTATGAATTAAAGGGATTTGTCTTCTTAGATTGAAGCCGCCTCGGCTGTGGGTCAGGCTTCTCTAACCCCCATTGATCAGCTGTGATGGCCAGGGTTGAATGGTCGACCATGTAATATATAGTCACATCGACAACCCGAACGGAATAAGAAGCTTTCAGGTTCTGGTTCATTGAGGTGGTTCCCAAACAGAGGATACCCCCTCTAGGACATCTCTATGTCCTAAATAGGGTGTATGAGAAGGGTTGTCCTGATGGAGAATAAACAGTGGAATATTCTATTATATGCTATGGACTGGTAAATAAGGCATCAGCCACAATTCTCTCATCTCTCGTTTCAAAAATCGGTGGACATTTTTCCATATGGGGCAAAACAAATTTTTGATTTGAACTATTCTTTTTGGAAAAATTATTCCAATTGAGGCAAGATAGCCGCATATCTGGTATTTTCACATTAACCATCTGATAATGAATAAATAATGGACACTCAATGGGGACATTTTTTACATTTTTGGCCACCAAGTATATGGGTTTAGCAGCAGTGATTGGATAATTTTGGAAACATTTAGAAAAGTAAATAATTCTGGAGGTAGACCATACAATCAAAGAACCAGTAGATTCCTCTTGAGAGCTGGAGTAGATGGCATGGCAATGCATTAATTTGGTGACCTTTGAGAAAGGCAATGCCTGGTTTAATTGTGCACTATGCACCTTTTAAATAACCAGCGGTAATAAATATGAATTTGTATTTGACAATGCACATAGAAGAGGACTGTTGTAATAATTAACAGTCCCCAAGCAATGTTGATGGTATAAAAGATATGTTTAAGGGAATGTCCACCATTGAATACTACTTTCCAGTTTATATTTAGCTGTAATCTACATAACGGTAGTCAATGTGTACATATATTACCTTACTGATCCTGAGTTATATCCTGTATTATACTCCAGAGCTGCACTCACTATTCTGCTGGTGGGGTCCCTGTGTACATACATTACATTACTAATCCTGTACTGATCCTGAGTTACATCCTGTATTATACTCCAGAGCTGCACTCACTATTCTGCTGGAGAAGTCAATGTGTACATACATTACATCACTTATCCTGTACTGATCCTTTGTTACATCTTGTATTATACTCCAGAGCTGTACTCACTATTCTGCTGGTGGAGTCACAGTGTACAGACATTACATTACTTATCCTGTACTGATCCTTTGTTACATCTTGTATTATACTCCAGAGCTGTACTCACTATTCTGCTGGTGGAGTCACAGTGTACAGACATTACATTACTTATCCTGTACTGATCCTGAGTTACATCCTGTATTATACTCCAGAGCTGCACTCACTGTTCTGCTGGTGGAGTCACTGTGTACATACATTACATTATTTATCCTGCACTGATCCTGAGTTACATCCTGTATTATACTCCAGAGCTGCACTCACTATTCTGCTGGTGGAGTCACTGTACATACATTACATTACTTATGCTGAGTTATATCCTGTATTATACTCCAGAGCTGCACTCACTATTCTGCTGGTGTAGTCACTGTGTACACACATGACATTACTTATCCTGTACTGATCCTGAGTTACAGCCTGTATTATGCTCCAGAGCTGCACTCACTATTATGCTGGTGGAGTCACTGTGTAAATACATTACATTACTTATGCTGTACTGATCCTGAGTTACATCCTGTATTATACTCCAGAGCTGCACTCACTATTCTGCTGGTGGAGTCACTGTGTACACACATGACATTACTTATCCTGTACTGATACTGAGTTACAGCCTGTATTATACTCCAGAGCTGCACTCACTATTATGCTGGTGGAGTCACTGTGTAAATACATTACATTACTTATGCTGTACTTACTGATCCTGAGTTACATCCTGAACTCCAGAGCTGAACTCACTATTCTGCTAGTTGTTAAATTTAGCAAGCTTGTTGTCATAGACAATATTTTGTGAAACTGGTATGTGAGTATTATTTGGATAATGTGTTTAATTTGGTCACAGGACGGCAGTATTATGTGGACGTTGTATGTCAGGATTTTCTAGGCATTGTATGGCGGTTTTATTTGGAAACTGAACGGTCGTATTACGTGTGCACTGTACGGTGGTATTATTTATGCAACGAGTCGTCCCCTCAGCAAGCGTTTATTTATACCTATAATGGGGTGTGAAGTATGGATAAACCTTTATTGCCTTCTTTTTATAAAGTAAAATTCTATTAGCTCCTATCCATAAGACAGCCCTAAAATAGATATAAAGTAAGATGTAGCAGGGTTGAATTAGTTATTTAACTGTTCCTGGGTTTACAGTGATAAAGCGTTAAACGTTACAATTCCTCACCAGTTTTAGGATCCCTGCTTTCTTTCCAGGGGCTAAAGACTGATCTTATACAAGGGCGCAGCGCGTTAGACAGATACACTGCACCGAGCCCTCATCTGTATGAGTTGCACATGATCGGTATGGTTCTATTTCACTGTTTGCAAGCATAGATATTGAAAATGGTGAGGAATTAAAGCACAAATGATGTAAGAAAGTTTCAGAACTCTTTATTATGCAATCATTACATTGTATTGACAGAAAAGTGGAAAACTCCTCGCCAAGGTGTCAGTCATCAGGCAGATATTTGGATCATAGGGAATGCGTAAGATGTCCTATTAACCCCTTTACTTATTATCACATACATGTACGTGATAAGCTTCATAGGGAAGTATGGAGGGCGCTCACGGGCTGAACGCGATCCATGCGCTGGGGGTGTGAGCTGTGGTTTACAGCTGACACACGGGACTAACACCCGGGAGCAGCGATCGCGCTGTTCCTGGCCGTTTAACCCCTCAAATTCTGCGGTCAATTGCGACCGCAACATCTGAAGCATTGAAAAGAGGGGGCCAGCCCCCTCTGGCAACTCATCGGCACCCCCACACCATGATCGAGGGGTGCCGGTGGTTGTCATGGCAACCCAGGGGTGTAGTGAATGCCCCCAGGTCTACCTTTTGTCTGCCTCTGTTAGGCCGTGTCTCTGGCAGAGCTTAAGAGAAGCCTGTGAAAATGCTGATATACTACAATACATTAGTCCCTAGGGGGACTAATAAAATGTGTAAAAAAAAAAGTTTAACAAAGTTATTAGTAGTGAAAAATAGAAATAAATATTAAAAGTAAAAAAAAAAATTCCCCTTTTTCCACTAAAGTAATGTAAAAAAAATATATAAACAAAATTGGTATGGCCGCGTTCGTAAAAAAAAGTCTCAACTATTACAATATATGATTATGTAACTCGAACGGTGAACGCCATAAAAAAAAACTGAAATTTGAAACTGCCAAAATCACTGTTTTTGGTCTCCTTAGCTCCCCAAAAAATGTAATATAAAGTTGTATGTACCAACAAAAACTACAGCTCGTCCTGCAGAAAATAAGCCCTCACACCGCTCCATCCACGGAAAAATATAAAAGTTATGGCTCTGAGAATTTGATGAAACAGTCCTTGAATATCACCCGGAGTACAGTGAAAAGGTCAATAATTAAAAATGTAAAGGACGTGACACATTGTTAGATTCGCCCGGAGTGGCAGTCCTCCAAACCTGAGGCGGGGTGTAAGGATTCTATCACAGATCTGTGTGCATGGCACCAGGAGGCTTCACCATTCATGGTGGTCGCAGGATCATGCTGGGGAGGGGGGATTTACTGCACCAGGTCTGGTACAAGGTAATAGCAAAAATCTTTCAGAAAAAACCTGCTGCCGTCTACAAGAGAACTGTAGCTTGGGAGATTAGTTATCCAGCAAGACCACCTCAAAGCCAAAGCCACACCAAAATGGATTAGAAAAACAACTTTAAGGAAGGAGAGGACCCATGGCATCATCATGCACACGTTTGTGATGGTGAACGCCGCACCGTACTTTGACATGTACCACCTACCGAAACGATGTTGGAGACCAAATACCCCTCTTCATTGCGCTTGTTCAAAAATGGTATGAGGAACCTGACAGAATTCAAGGTGTTGACTCGACCTCCAAATTTCTCAGATCTTAATCGGATCGATCATCTGTGGGATGTGCTGGAACAACAAGACCGATCCATGGAGGCCACACATCACAGGACTTAAAGGATCTGCTGCTAACGTCTTGGTGCCAGATCCCACGGGACACCTTCAGAGGTCTTGTGGAGTCCATGGTCAGACGTGTTCCGGCAGCACGAGGCGTAGTGCTCTTAATGGTATGGCTGAACGGTCTATGCACTCTTTTATACTACCCCAATACATCAGCTTTATAATAAAACAATGCCAAAATCTGACCCATGTATAAAATATACTTTTATTTTAAAGTGATCAGTGATATATAAATTCAGCAAATATCAGGGTGTGACCTGTACAGAACATCAGTGCTCAGGAACCGTTTACGCAGTCCATAAGGTTTAGTGGGTTGAGTTGAAATACAGGAAAAAACGAAAATTGATACAAAAAGTTCACCAGTTGCGATACGTATTTCCTGATCCCCAATGTTCAAAACATTTACTGAACGCTGTAGTCCTGTAATAAACTCTGCGTTGTATGAACAGTATCCTTCATGAACATTTGCGTTCCTACAAGCTGATAAATGTCTTTAACCCTTTAATGACTGACCTACTTTGGCGCTTAATGACCAAGCAATTTTTTTTCAAATTTTTTTTTTACATGGTCGGATTCAGAGAGCCGTAACTTTTTTATTTTGCCCCTCAACATAGCTGTGTGAGGGCTTGGATTATTTTTTTGCGGGATGAATTGTATTTTTTTTAATGAACCTATTTTGTGGTATATGTATTTTATCGATGAACTTTTCGAAAAAATTTTTGGGAGGGATTGGAACAAAACTGTTCCGTTATGTTTTGCGTTTTAAATGGACGTCGTTCACCGCGCGGCTTAGATAACTTGTTACCTTCATTCTATGGGTCGATATGATTGTAGCAATTCCAAAAATGTAGTGTTTTGTTTTTTTATGTTTTACCTATGTTTTTATAACTTTTGCATTTTTCTGTCTATGTAGCCATAAGAGAGCTTGTTTTTTTTGCCGGACTATATGTAGTTTTCATTGGTATCATTTTGGGGCACGTGGAACTTATTGATTAACTTTTATTAGAGTTTTTTGGGTAGGGGAGATGAAAAAGATTTCACTTATTAACAATACGGGACTTCATTATGAGATTTTCTGATTGCTTATATAATACTTCGGTATACTTAGTATAATTGGCATACAGTAACTCATCGGCGGCCCGCGATTGCATTTGGGTGATAGAGGCAGCTCCCTCCCTCTGTAAATCACTTAGATGCAGAGGTCGCTATTGACGTGGGATCTGAGGGGTTAATCAGCTGCGTTAACTCTGATCGTAGCCAATCGAGTAGGAGCCTGGCTATCATTAGACAGCCGAGCACCTTCTCCTCCTGGCACGGGACATCCGGGCCAGGCTTATTCTAATGCGCCGTAAAATTAGTTATGCATCAGAAATAAGGTCCCATAATGACTGCCATGAATAGGCGTATTCGCAGACACGAAGGTGCTTTTACACGATGCGATACTGTCCGTAAAAATGAGCGCCGATCGACGATACAGCGTGCTATTTTTCCCGAACATTGGCCCGTATAAAAGGGCCTTCAGTCTACACCGCAAAGACTTTTGAGAACACAAAGAGGAAATCCTTGACAAAATGAATAAGAACCTTACATTTGAAGCCCAAAGGATTTGGGACATATCATAGGAAGATGCAACTCATTGATAATGACATGTAAAGGTTATCTACACTTTTGCACTGAATTTTTTATATTGGACATTTACGTCCTAAATGCAAGATTAAGCAACTTCCTAAATAGTCCTCATCAAAAATGTTCTACCATTTTGCTGCTGTTTAGTCTGTGCAACTTCTTTACATAGCTGGCTATGCTGCTGCTTCTGACATAGATCTGACAGCACACCTGGATGTGTCGGCTCTGCTCCTGGATGTGTCGGCCCTCCTTACTCCCTCCCCCCCCCCATGCTCTTAGTGTTAGAGATAGCAGCAGCCAGGGGAGGGGAGTTTGCTGTACATGGTATTAAAGAGGGAGGAGAGAATCCATGTCCTAATCGGCTAGGGGAGGGGGAGAGGTCACGCAGGCTGTAAATTGGGAGAATTTGCAAGGAGGGGGTGGGTGATCACACATGCGGTATATATGGTGGAGAAAACCCACAGCAGAGTGTGCAGAGAAGAAATCACGCATGCTGTACCGTATGACATTGAAGATAGGAAGCAGAGCACACCTGGCAGATTCTGCAGAGGGAGGTGGGAGAGACCACATAGATAGGCAGCATCAGTGTAAAGAGAAAGGAAACAGCCCAGGGCAGGAAAGTGATCACAAAGTCTGTAGATAAAGATTAGAGAACCCTTAGCATAAAGGGGAGGGGAGGGAATCACACATGCTGAATGGTTTCCCAGTGTAGATAGGGAATTGAGCACACACACACAGGCAGCATCAGTGTAGGGAGAGTGAAGAAAACCCAGGGCAGAATCTGCGGGGAGAGATCACAAAAAAAGGCAGCATCAGTGTCTGTATTTTGCACAGGGGAGATCACACAGGCAGAAAGACAGCACTATAGGAATGAAGCTGTGTTGATACATAAGAGCTAGTGAGGGCAGCAGCATTCTGGACACACAGACCTCACATTCCTCATGTATTACTGGGAGGGATACGTCCACATAAGAAAAAAGTGAAACTAGGAGCAGGTTGCAAACTGTATGTCAGGGCGTTTGAAAATAAAGGAATGGAGATTACATCCTGAAACTTAGTGCTACTTTTTTATCTTAAGGTAACTACTAACATATGTAAAAAATATTTGTTTTCATGTCAAAAGTGTCCATAGGCTTACAAGTTTGGAAGACTTGGAAAAAAGTGGAAGAGGCTAGAAGATTAATCAGGCAGTTAAGGGTGTCAAAAACACCATAGTCATCGAGAAGCTTGAAGACCCAACCTAAAGACAGGAGAGGAACAATGTATGGTCACAATGGGTCAACTTGACTCTAGTGAATGATTAAAACAAACGTGTAGAGTTGTTATACTCTAGATGACCGAGAACATGGACTAGTAGTAGACTAAAGGCCTTTTTACATGTTCCATGATCGGGCAAACGAACGTTTATACGAATGTTCGTTCCTGATCATTACCCTGATCATTGTAAACAGGGCAAGCATCAGCCGATGAGCGAGCAAACGCTTGTTCATTGGCCGACCGTATCATTTACGAAGAACAAAATATTATCATTGTCGGCAGCACATCTTGTGTAAACGGAGATCTGCTGCCGACATGATGGAAATGTTGGGGACGAGCGATCGTAGTAGCGATTTCTCGTCTTCATACATTACTGATCATAGCTCCTTGTGAAAGGAGCAAACATGCCATGATCAACAAGCTGTCTCGTTGATTGGCGCTGGTGTTTACGGCCCAAGTTGTGCAGTGTTAAAAGGACCCTTCGGAATGAACTGTTTCTTTAACAAATCTTCTATCTCCCATCTGATCCAATATCTAGATAGTTGTACCACCTACAAACCTAGTAATCATGTAAGTTCTGCTTTCTGGTTTATTCTTATCGTAACCGTCTGTTTCCTGAAAACACGTAATACTTCCTGTGGATTTTTACTTCTCTTTATATAAAGATATAGAGTCAATGTGTAAAGTTCTGCTTTGTCGTTGACTCAGGATTTTTAGTCTTTGTTTTGGCATGAAATGGATCTTGCATCATGATTTTTGATTGTTTAGAAATACAACGGTTGGAATTGTCTATTTATCCTCTGCTGTCGGATGATATTCTGACCTTTTTTTGGGAAGGTGGGTGGGTGGCATCCATGTTTTTTTAGAGCACCTTATCGTACTTTTCATTATATTTGATATTTCTTTCGGTTAGTTGATAAGTTATCTTTTCATATGCAGTTCATTCCGGGGACCGATTTTCAGAGTTGTTTTGGTTGTTTTGATGGTTGGAACGACCTCTAGCATATTGGTGTAATAATGGACAAGGGTATGGCAAGTCCTGTTTTTACTATCTACAAACAAAAACTTCAGTGAACCTGGAAAAGGCCAAAGTAGGTGAGGAAATGCTCTACCTTCAAGCTGACTTTGGGTAGAGTTTTGATGTGGAGGGAATTGCCAGGACGAAGGACCACAAGCCCAGAAACACTACAGGTCTTCAATTTGGGTTCGCGGATGCTTGCCGCAGTAGCTGAAAACTCTTGTAAGCAACGAAATATCAGATTGCCATCTAGCAGTAGATCCAACTTGATATAGCTGCTTCTGTCCTCATTAAAGTGCACCTTCGAAGAAAGGAACTGGGAGCTAGGAATATACTTCATAGTAAACTTTTATAGGACCAGTGAAAGGAGGACAGCAATGACAGAAGACTGACTGAAGAAGAGGAAGACCAAGACAGTGAAGATGAAGTTATTGAATTCTTGAAGATAGCAGTGCATAGGAGATTATGAGTAGGTGGTAGATCGATAGAATCAAGGAGACTTGTTGAAGACAGTACAGAAGTCACACACGATTGAAGATGTGGTCAGAGGCAGGGTATTTATGATCAAAGATGTGGTACACAGAGAAAGTAACAAAATTGGGCTTATAGTATTGAAGGTATGGAAGATAGAAACATCAAGACTACTATTCAAACAATGATCTTGTGGTGAACATAAATGATACCTGCCCCGCTCCAGCACCGTGCTCCTGCTTGTGGTGAACAGCCCGCTCTAAGGACATCTTGGAGCAACACCTTAGAAATAGAGGACCTGGCTGCTTGTCCTGGTCTATAAATCAAGGTGCTTCCTTTTGTGAGCTATTGTGTTGTTCCTAACTTACCAGGGTAATAGAGGAAATGCTCCGGATAAAGACTGATCGTAGCGCAAGTACCCAAATCTTGTGACAGTGATTTCATTGACAGACGGTCATTAGTTGGTTGAGTTAAAAACACAGTAATGAGGTTGACCTAGCTTAGCCAGGCTTTGTCATCCTCGTTACTGTGTTTTTTTACTTCTATATTGAGGTGTCATCTGTATTCATATTTCGTAGTTGAATCTAATGAAGGGACTCCATTGGTCCCAAAACATGTTGTTATTTGACACAAATAAAACTTAACAAACTAATGACAGTCTGTAAGTGAAATCACGGTCACTACATTTGGGAACTTGCGCTACAATTGGTGTTCATCCGGAGAATTTCCCCCATCTTTTTTCTTTATTTGTATATCTACCGCAGTATTATGGGCATTGTTCTTCTGGGCATCTGGACACCGGCAGCATCTGCCCTCTGACGTGAGGCTCCACCAATGCATCATAGAGTTGTGCCTATTTTTTGGGCAACTTCTAATTTTTCTGGCACCTTCCTACAGAACATACTCACCCTATGTTGCCACCTCACTTTTTTATTTTTCTTCTAAGCCTTATTTAAGTCTGATCATGAATATGACCTTGTTACTGGATTCTGATATTGTCCTCCGCCTTTAGATTTGTCACCAAGTATTTGTAGTTCTACTCCTGCTTTTGGCCTTTGGCCCATTCTCTGACTACGAGCTTGCCTGGTCCTCTGGCTTGTATCCTGACCACTCTCTAGGTGATGACCCTTGGCTCTCTTCCGGACCTGGCCTTTAAACCTGCTCTAGATGTCTAGCAGCGTGACTACTCTGAGTACAGCTACCTGAGAATCCGACCGGGAAAGCCCATACCTCCTTAAGGGTGAAGAATGGGGCAATTCCTTAGGTCCAGTTCACACAGAGTTTTTAGATGCTGATTTTGACGCAAAAAACGACCGAAACTGTATCCGATTAATTTCAATGGGAGGCGGAGGCGTTTTATTTCCGCAGCAGTTTTCAGGCCGCTCTTTTTTGCTGCAGTTCTGCTTCTGACCTCCCATTTGAAATCAATGAGAGGCAGAGATAGTGTTTTTTTGCTGCATTTTTTGCCTGTGGCGCTCAATGGCCTTGGCCGAAAAACGCAGCGAAAATCGTGTCAAGAACTCACAGGCTGGTCAATATCTGTATTTCCTTTAAATTCCTTTAGGAACTTTGAGGCAGATTTTTCTGCCTGCAAAACAACTCTGTGTGAACAGAGCATTAGATTCCGCACCTCAGTTTAGAAAGAGCTAAACCGGTTGCGGCTCAAGGACCACTTATCATGTGGGAAATGTAACAGTGAGAAGAAGGATGAAGGTGGTTTATGGTGAATGGTGGTAATTATGACTGAAGATGTGGTAGACCAGAAGAGAAGGTGGAAGAGGAAGACAACTAACAGAGGATGTTCATGATTCAGCATGACAGAAGTACTGGAAGCCAGATTTAGTACATGGAAGAGGAAGTGAAGAACATATGAGGTACAGATCCCTCTCACCTGGCAGTACAAATAAAACAATCCCTTGACGTTGACCATAAACTGCCCCCTTCCTTCATCATATTTGACTGGGTTTGTAGAGTTTCGTGGAACTTCAGTCCAGTGCAGGATTGTACCATTATCATCTGCAAAAGGAAAGGTTATAGGTTTATATTACACAATGGAAAGAGAGGGGGAAAAACATTTGTCCACTGCTTACCTGCATTCATCTGTTTTCCTTCTTTCGGCAATTTAACTGTAAAACACAAAAGAGACCATTGATGTAAGGCAAAAGTTTGGTAAAGAAGGTCTATTAGCTCCAATAACAATTATTGCCGATGCTGGAGATCTGAAACTTCTAGACTATTGAACACTATGGATTTCTAAATCTAACGTGTACTTGGTGGGCATTTTATTAGTTACATTTTACCGAAGCTTGGCTAGAATTCTCCATTGCCCTTCAGAACAGCTTAAATTCATGTTGTGGGATCAATAAGATCTTGAGATTCTGGTCCAAGTTGACCCAGTAGCATTGCGCAGTTGCTACAGATTTGTTGACTGCTGTCCAATGCTGCAGGTTGTCCACTCAACTACATCGGAAAATGTTTTCTACTGGATTAAGATTTGGTCAATGTGCAGCTATTGGATTACTCTGAGCTCATGGTCAGGTTTGTAGCACCAGCTTGAGATGATAATAGTGACACAATGTGTTAACCTCCTAGAACGGTTGATAAAAAAAGGAGTATATTGTAGCCATGCGATGTTCAGCCATAACATTAAAACTATCTGCCTAATATTGTGTTGTTCTCCTTGTGCCACCAGAACAACTCTGACCCGTCAAGGCATGGACTCCACAGAACATCTGAAGATGTCCTGTAGTATCTGACACCAAGACGTTAGCAGCAGTCCTTTAAGTCCTGTAAGTTGTGAGGTGGGCCCTCCATGGATCGGACATGTTTTTCCAGCAGTGTGGCAGGGGCATTATGCTGCTGATAGAAGGCACTGGTATTAGGGAATACTGCTGCCATAAGAGGGTGTACTTGGTCTGCTACAATGTTTAGGTGGTTGGAATGTGTCAAAGTAACATCCACATGAATGTCAGGCCCCAAGGAGGTCCTAGCAGAACATTGTTAAGAGCATCACATTTCCTCCGTCGGCTTGTCTTCGTCCTACAGTGCATCCTGGTTCCATTTCTTCCCCAGGTAAGCAATGCATGCACACCCGGCCCTCCACATGATTTAAAAGAAAACATGATTCACCTAGCCACCTTCTTCCATTGCTCCATCGTCAAAAGCTCACGTGCCCATTGGTGGCGCTTTCGGTGGACAGAGGTCAACATGGACACTCTCATCGGTCTGCAGCTACACAACCCCATATTCATCAATCTGCGATACTCTGCGTGTTCTGACAACTTTATCACAGCTAGTAGTAACTTTTTCAGGAATATGTGCTACAGTAGCTCTTCAGTGGGATCAGAACAGATGGGCTCATCTTCTCTCCCAACGTGCATCAATAAGCCTTGGACGTCCATGACCCTGTCGCCAGGTCCCCAGTTGTCCTTCCTTAGATGACTTTTGGTAGGTATTAACCACTGTATCGGGAACTCCCTACAAAACATGCCCATTTTAGAGTTTCTGTGACCTATTTGTCTAGGCATCACAATTTGGCCCTTGTCAGAGTTGCTCAGATACTTACGCTTGCACATTGCTCCTGCTTCCAACACATCAACTTCAAGAACTTACTGTTCACTTGCTGCCTAATATATCCCCCCTTTTCAGCCACCATGGTGACCAGATAATCAACGTTATACACTTCACCTCTCAGTGGTTTTAGTGTTATGGTTGAACGGTGTAAAAGTTTGTCCTTAGCAACAACGCTCAGGTAGGGGCAAGGTCAATTGGTATTAGGGGGCCTGATATGTGTCAAATATTCCTTACACCAACCTGAACTTGGCTGTATGGATTCATGTGGTCTTCCAAAAATTATTTCTCTATCATCTGCGTGAAGCAGAAATAGACATTTTTGTGGTTTATTGACTAGTTTTTCTTGTCTTCAGCTGTAGAAGTTTGAAGGCTTGTCCCCAGTGTAACCTAGGTTTCCTGTTCTTAGTTTAGTAGAACATGTTGTGGTCTTCTGCTGAGGTAGCCCATCAACTTCAAGATTCAATGTCCTATTCAGAGATGCACTTCAGTAAATTACACATGGTCATTTGATGCTCTTCAGTAGACCAAACACGGTAATTTGATGCCCTTCAGTAGACCACACATGGGCATTTGATGCCCTTCAGTAGACCACACGTGGTCATTTGATGCCCTTCAGTAGACCACACACACGATCATTTGATGCCCTTCAGTAGACCACACACGATCATTTGATGCTCTTCAGTAGACCACACATGGTCATTTGATTCTCATCAGTAGACCACACATGGCCATTTGATGCCCTTCAGTAGACCACACACACAGTGATTTGATTCTCTTCAATAGACCCACACTTTTCGCCCATTCTAATGTTTTGCTTGAACAATAACTGAACCTATTGATTGCATCTGCATGCTTCTTTAACTACAGTCAAGGATTTAGATAAGGGTTTTCTTCTTTGTAGTATTTTTCTATCCTTCTCTGTCAATGTGTTTGAACTTGAGCAGAAGATCTGAGGAATCTAAGACTGGTTGAGATTTCTGAACATTACCTTCATAATGAGCTGCAGTAACTGTTGAAGATTTACGATTATTGTGTTTGTTTTTTCTGTTTCCATTTACTGAAAATAAATATATAATAGTTAGGAGATAATCTTGCATTAAAATAGACAAAAAATTTAGTGTTCAAGCTCTACTTTTGGTCAAAATATGGGCATAAAATATGTAGGTTCCACCATTGTATGGCATTACCTGAACGCCTGTGACGTCTCCTTTCCTCTGTCAGCTTCTGATAAAGAAATTGGTGTTTTTCCCAGACATTCTGGTAATAGATCTATAAACAAACATAAAAATATTTGGTGGATAATTGGACACCATTCCAAGGCACATAACTGTGAAGTCAATCCTGGATCATTTTAGTTTAAAGGGGCAGTCCAGTTATAAGTAATTATCACCTATCCACTGGGTCCAGGGTCCGACCCCTGAAAGCCCCACTGATTGTTATAACGGGGGAAGTCCCGTTCCCCGTTTCCCCAACCACACAACTGTGGATAGGAGGATTTAAAGAGAGCAGTGGTCATGCATGCCCTGCCACTCCATTCAAAGTCTATGACACTGACGGATACAGTCGACCAATGTGCCAACAGTCGGACCCCCACCAATCTAACATTTATTACCAATACGGTGGATAGGCGATACATACTTTTGGCTGGAATGCCCTTTTAAGCAGATCCAGGCATCTTGTATTATTGTTTGCCACCTTAAGGAGACCAACACCAACGGGTGGACTGTTTTATTAACCAGGAACTCAGTGGAATGATGTGACCATACAGTATACAGGCACTTTTCTATAAGAAGATCAACATAAGTCACATGGAATATGGAAAATCATGATGAGGAGGACAATGGTGACAACAAAAAGAATGTGGAAGAAAAGTAACCAAGGAAGGCATCCCTTAAAGGGGTTCTCCAGGATTAGAAAAACATGGCTGCATTCTTCAAGAAAAAGCGCCACACCTGTCCACAGGTTGCTTGTGGTATTACAGACAGTGTCGGACTGGGGTTCCTTAGGCCCACCAGAGGAGATGATTTTGAGGGCCCACCCTCCATCTATATAGAACTTGTACACGTCCACTTTTTATTTAATCATAGTCCTTGTCATAATAGGTCATTTGTAAATCATCCCATAAGAAATCGACCCGAGTGGCAAACGATTGGGTTCTAAGATTTTCAGATGGGGTTGTCTTCTGCTGGACTTTTAAGGCCCATTATCGTGTTAGTACATGGGCCCATTAGAGGATCCTCTGGTACTCTGGTGGGCCAATCCGACCCTGACTAAAGCTCTGCCCCATTCACTGCAATGCTGCTGAACTGCAATACCAGATACAACCCAAGGACAGGAGTGGCACTGTTTCTGGAAGAAAGCTGCCATGTTTTTCTAATCCTGGATAACGCCTTTAAAGTTGGTCATAATGGAGATAAGGAGTAAAGTTAGGAGGCAGGTAGATAGGACAACAATTCTTAAGGTGAAGGAAATCTAAAAGAGAAGATCTCAAGAGCCTCAAGAACGGTCTTAGCTTTTCTGTAGATAACAAAAAAGGATTCATCTGTGCATTGTAGTTATGGGATGGATCAGCAGCGAACATCCTGTCTTCAGAGAAGTATGGATTAGGCTCACAGGTACATGATCACAGGTCACCAGGACCAAAACAACGGACCCACAATCATGACTGTTGGTTGTCAGGAGCTTGTAGTGGTTTCATGCCATGGAACCAGCTCATATTGTGCATCAAGGCCCATGAGCCCCTAGTAATGTTTGACCCACCAGAGAGTGCCTCTCCATTCTGGCACATACAGGGGGTCCTAATAGGGAATATGGACTGTGGTCGTCCTGGTGAAACAACCCCTTTAAAAGCTTTCCTACTGCAACTTCAAATAAAGAACTTTCCTCAACTTAATTAGATGTTTCCTAAGATGAAAAGTTTGACGTCATGTTATACATCCCTCCTATAAGATTACTTTTTAGCATGGATATAGAGTCTAGCAAATACAAAGTTCTGGAGCTGGATATTTGGTGGCATGGTAGGACTCAACATGGTGGCCTTAGACTGTTGCCTATTTTTAAGGACCTTTTTGATCTCAGGGTTGGCTGCCAATGTAATTTATTTCTTTGTGACATCTGAGGTCATTACAAATATCTTGGATAATCTCAAACAACAACTCCAGCAAGGGAACCCCAAATCTAATTGTTGGGCCCCCCCAATATTCAAGAAATACCATGTAATGTACAATCCAGAGCTGGTTCCCGGCCACCATCTTCCTCTCCCAGTCATTTTGGACCCCAAGTTTTAATGTGGAGATACTTAAGAATACGTTACCAGAACTTTTGCTCAATGATGAACTCTATGGTGTCACCTTCGTAATAACTTGTTATAAACATAAATCAGAAGTAAATTTGGGTATATGAAACGTTGTCATATATCTTATGTGAGAAAAGAGGTGTCTTCCTTACCTTCCACTAGCCTGTAGATCCCTTTGTTCACAAATCTCTTCAGTCACTAAAAAATTATATCTAGTATGATATAGTAAACAGGAGAAGGGGGATGCAGCTGCAGTTTCTCTCTCTCTCTCTGTGAGACTAGTGCTGTGAGAAGGGAGGAGGAGCAACAACAGGGAGGAGACATCTGATTGGCCCAGAGCACACAGAACATCTCTGACATAAGAGCCCGCCCTCTCAGCATGCATGGAGAGAGAGAAGGTGCATTTGCAGAAACCAGCAAAAGGAAATAAAACATTTTTGGATTATTATTTTTTTAAATACCGAATTCACGTAATACTAAAAAGCAGAATAACATTTGTTTGTGCTCTTTCTTAGAAGACTTTTGGCAGCTCCACTGATTGGGGGAAGTTTTGCAAGAACCAGAGCTCCATGTTTCCCAGAGCCCCTCTAAACAAAGGCATATTCAGAAACAACAGTGATTCCGTCTTCTTGGGTCATATATTGTAAGTAACAAATAGAAGCCCTTTGTCCCTGTGCCAGTCCTGTGAAAGGCGCCAGTCTTGTATGTCGCTGTATAAGAAGGACCGGGGCAAGGGAACAATTTGTCTATACAATTCATGCAACGAGTGACTCTCTCACCTGGGTTTCAGCATTGGGCTCTTGCAATGGACGCACCTAAAGTTTAAACAAACAAGATCAAAATAGACATCCTGTCTTATACACCAGTCACATCCAGAGCTGCGTTTAGAAATCTCCTAACACATCCTAAACAATTAGATCATTATGTCATAGAAGAGCATTTTCTGTATAGACCTGAACCAGCAGGGACTGCAGTATAGAGGTAAGGCACATGAGTTGGCATGTCAGCTGGTATAGCCATGTGTGATACTGTCTGATAAGCCTCTGTGTCTAAGCCTATTATGTGCAATGCTGTCTGCTAAACCGAGGTATCTAAGCTTATTATGTGCAATGCTGTCTGCTGAACCAAGATATCTAAGCCTATCATGTGTGATACTACCTTCTGAGCCGCTGTATCCAATTCTATCATGTGTGATACTGTCTGCTAAGCTGCTCTATCTAATCCTATCATGTGTGATACTGACTGCTGAGCTGTGTATCTAATCCTATCATGTGTGATACTGTCTGCTGAGCTGCTGTATCTAATCTTATCATGTTTTATTCTGTCTTCTGATCTAGTGTATCTAAGCCTATCATATGTGATACTGTGTTTGTTAAGTCAATCATGTGTAATAAGGTAAATCTGAGCATGTTATTTATGATACAGCACAGGCCTGCATGACGTAGCTAGTATGGAGGATAAAGGGTTATAGACAGTAAGGTCATTGGTGTTTCCATGGGAAAATGGGTGGAGTGTAAGTGGGGCCTGGTGAGTAAAACTAGCCTGCGCCGTTCGTTCCCGGTCTTTTAGCGGGGTGACACGGGAGCTGACATCTCTCTCACCTCGTTTACACTGTGTCCCTTGTATAATGGAGTCGGTTGTTTTATTGCTTGAGCAGCTACAAGCGGCTGATGCTGCTCATGGCCCAGGGTGGCTGGAGACGCAGCTCTCTAGTGAGCCTGTTGCCTCCAGCCAGTTGTCGCCCCCCGCCATACCCGGTGCTCACGCATGCCGATTCGGCACAGCCCTAATATGGCCCCCAGGTCCCGGCGCCGCATTCGGAGCCCCTCCAGGGACCCTCCGACCCTGGTCTCTGGTGGCTCAGTTGCTGCTGTGAGATCCAGGGCCAGGAGGAATCCTTACACGCGGCGGGGATCTGCGGAGGAGAGAGGCTTGCGGCCTACCCTTCCGGGCAGTTCTCCTGCCTCCTGTTCTATGCAAGGATGAAGTGGAGGGATTACGTCCTCCACAGGTGACGTGTTGGCTGGTGGATGCATCAGCCACGGCAGACAGCGGGAACGCAAGGGCGGCGGTCGCCTATCGGAGGCCGCAGGCCGGTGGTGCTGTGGGCGAGTGACGAGCAGCAGTCGGCTGGCTCTACTGTTCCCACAGAGCGTTTGTCCGGAGTTGAAGGGGTCCTTGGAGGGGCCTCTCGAAGTCTTGGATTGACCATGTGCCAGGATTCCGTCCGCGCGATGAGATGGACATTCGCAAGTTGTTGGATTCGCAAAGCGGTGCAGAAGTCCTGGCTGATGGCTCCACTACGCCTGTGAAGCCTAGTGCGCTACTATCACCTTCTTTTTCCTTTTCCTGCTCTTCTCATGTCTCCTCTGTCTGGGGGGGGGGGGTTCTGTGATTTATAGGTCGGGGTAGGGTTCCCCTTGGGTGGACCCTGGGTTGGCGTCGGGTGGCGTAGCAGGAGACAGTTTGCGAGAACTTGTGGGTTGCATTAGGGAGTTAGTGGGGCATACGGACGGGGGCAGACAGCTGGAGTCCACTCTCCTACTCCATGAATGGCGTGGACGGCTCAGGAAGATGGGGAGCGGTTACCTCAGTCACCGGCATCTGAGGCGGTGACAGACGCACCCCTGTGGCATTATCGGTACAAACGAACTCCGCTAAGGACGGTGATGGCGTGAGGCTGGATAATAGAGTGAAAGGGGAGGTGTACGTTTGCTTTGAATGTCTGTTGGGAGCTCATCTGAAACGGGAGGTTAGAGGGAAAATCTGGAAAGAGGAGTACGTGGAAATATTCTCCATTCTGCTGTTAGAAAAATTAACTTAGCTAAGGGAAAGAAGGAAGAGGAAGAAAAGCATAGAGATCGTCTGATCCCGCAAACGTTTGTAAATTGGTCGCAAGCTTTTGCAATCTTGGCTAGTGTGGTTGGGCAAGAAGGCACCCGAACATTGTTCGGCACTTTTTTGTTATATGGATGCCACCGGAGAAGCGCATCGTGTCTACGGCGCACTGGCCTTGTTGCTCTACTATGAGCAATTCCGCCAATGGAATGTGGTGCGGCCTAATATTCGTTGGGACCACAGGGACATCGCCTTGTGGTTGAGAGTAACTGCCCTAGTTAGGTCAGTCCTTTAAAAGGAGCGCAGGGGCAGTCGGGGCGGCGGGGCAGTCAGGCTCCGGTGCCACTTCAAAACTTGGCCTTTGTTGGCAATTCAACGAGCGCCAGTGCATATTTGGGGCGGCCTGTAAATTCAAGCATGTTTGCTCTGAGGGTCCTGCTAGGGTCCATTCAGACATCCAAATGTCTGGGTTGTGGCTGTTCATGTGCTGGGGTGACTAATTATGTTGCGGTTGCTCTCTCTTGTTCTCATTGGGATTGTTTCCAGAAGTTGGTGCCCAACGCGGACGCGTAGTGGCTTCATTGCCCTCTTCATCTATGGGATCTTGTGTATGAGTGGCGGGGGACCTGATACATCAGTCCTTGGTGAGCAGAACTTGGGCGGCTTATTAGACTTATTGGTGGTAGTGGAAGGACTGGGTTCAGTCACTCAGTGATGTTTCCTCGGATGAGGACAAGTTGGTTGACTTACTGTTCCTATTGGGGCATGGGGCTGAGTCGAGTTGGTCTGTGTCTCGCGTGAATCGCTTTGTGGCCGCTCTTGCCTTAGGCTTCCAGCTTAATGGCTGGAAAGATGTCACAAAGGACTTCCTTGTGGGTAGCACAAACAAGAAGAATTCCACAGCACCAGACCACAAGTGGGTGCCAGGTCCACGGTGGGTGCCAGGTCCACGGTCCTCAATACTGGGCAATCAAAAAATAGACAGGGAGGCAGCATCTATTTTTTATTTCCTTGTGGGTAGGGCTTTGCGGGGTTTTAGTAGGGGTAGGGTGTGCCAGGATCGCAGGCGTCCTGTTTCTTTCCATTTACTGATACAGTTCGTTGGGTAATTGGGTTTGGTTTGTCGTTCTCCATATGAGGTTCCGCTTTTTCGCTTGACATTCTCGCGAGCGTTTTTTGGTGCCCTCCCGTGTGGTGAGCTGGTGTCCCCAAGCACGAAGCATCCAGGGGGTTTATTACAGGATGATGTCAACCTTTATTCCGATCGGGTGGAGTTTTATTTGCGGCGGTCCAAGACGGACCAGTTGGGTCGGGCTAGGAGTGTTGTGCTGTTTGCGGTACCAGGGTGTTGGTTTGCCCGGACAGTTGCCTGCATGATTTTGGCATGATATCCCTTTGTTGCGGCATGCCGATGACTCCTTCCTGTCCAGGTATCAGTTCAGTGTGGTTTTCAAGCGGTGCATGGAATGTGGAGGGATTAAGGCCTCTGATTTATCTTCTCACTCATTCCACATTGGCACTGCTACTGGGGCAGTTCGGTGGGGGTTGGATAAGGCTGGAGTGCGGCGGATTGGTCATCACTTAGGTTCCACTCATATGTGCGTCCTCGGCTTCTCTAGGGTGTTAGCCTCTCTCTAGGGTTATAATTCTTTCTTTTCTACATGTGTTGTATCTGTTTTTTCTTTGTCTCACCCTATGGGGTGGTGGATTGTATGTGGGTTATCATTTGGATAATGGGTAACTCCTATGTTTATTGGGGTGCCCTTAGGGCGGATGTCCAGCCTAACGGGCAACATCTGGGTTTTTCGCGCAGCGCTGCTACAATCTAGTGGCTCGGGTTCTGTGGCATGGCTTGGGGTAGGGTTTTGCCTGAGTTCCAGGCCTAATCACTGCTTGACAGCTCTCAACATCCTCGTCCTGCACGTTGAGGGCAATGATCTTGGGGTCCGACCATTCCGTGAGCTTGTCAGGGACGTGAAGCAGGATCTGTTGTGTTTTGTGGTCTGTACACCCTGGTGTCGTCACGGTTTGGTCTGACATAGTACCGCGCAAGACTTGGGGGCTTGCTCAATCGGTTGAGAGGCTTAATTAAGCCGCATAAAAGTCAACAGTGCGTTGTCCAGCTTCGTCGCCCGCAATAGCGGTATCTGCGTGCGGCACTTGGACCTTGAGGCAGGAGAGGGTGCTTTCTGGCGGACGGATGTGGGTGTGGATATGTGGTGTTTGGGTTTGCAGGAGGGAATCGAACAAACTTTGTGTTTGTGGCGTGACTTCCGGGCTTGAGGGTGTCAAGGCCTGTTCGCTTTGGTGGGGTGAGTCCTTGGAATTGGTGGAAAAATATGGTGGGGGGATACATAGTGGGTATGGATCCCCCTGGATTTAAAGACAGGTTGTCTTGGCAACATACAGCTTGATGCTAGGGGCTCCTTAGGGTGTTATTCCTTAGGAGTCGGGGCTGTTCAATTTCACACCATCTGCAGGGGCTTGCTGGTGCCTCCAAGCCGGGCCTACGGCTGGGGGTAAAATTTACTGTGGGCAGATGGCTGTTTTTCACAAGTTTGTAGCTCCAAGGACTTGCCCTGTTATGTTTTGTTAATTGTCTGTTCGGGATCGGTCTTATGTTTTGGGTTAGGGTATATTTTGTTAATGCGAATTGTGTTTATGGTATCACTCACGATGATGAATATATTTTGGAATTTGGAGTCATTTTTATTCTGTTGTGTTTTCTTAATAAATGGCTGCTGTGGCCAACAAGAAATTGATGGCTTATCCTCAGGATAGGCCATTAATATCTGATCGGTGGGGACCCAACTCCCGGCACCCCGACCGATCAGCTGTTTTGAAGGGGCTGCGGCGGTTGTACGAGCGCTGCTCCTCTTTTATTCCTTATCTGCTCGTACTGTGAATCACCAACACACTTGTAGCGGCGGTTCTCAGTATCACAGGGAGAAGGTTGTTGCACGAAGAACTGCTGCTACTGCGGTGTTAGCGATTCACAATACGAGCAGTGACCGGAATGAAGGGAAAGCAGCGCTGGTACGAGCTCTGCGGCCCCTTCAAAACAGCTGATTGGCGAGGGTCCCAGCAGTCAGACCCCGACCATTCAGCTATTGATGTCCCATCCTGAGGTTAGGCCATCAATTTTTAGAGACTGGAAACCCCACTTAACATCTTTTTTTGCATATTGAATAAGTTCTGTGTTTTTTTCATTACTTCTATAATCCTATTATGTGTATCTAATCCCATCATATGTGATACTGTCTGCTGAGCCAGTGTATCTAATCCTATCATATGTGATACTGTCTGCTGAGCCAGTGTATCTAATCCTATCATGTGTGATACTGTCTGCTGAGCCAGTGTATCTAATCCTATCATGTTTGATACTGTCTGCTGAGCTATGTATCTAATCCTATCGTGTGATAATGTCTGTTGTGCCAGGGTATCTAATCCTATCATGTGTGATACTGTCTGCTGAGCCGCTGTATCTAATCCTATCATGTGATAATGTCTGTTGTGCCAGGGTATCTAATCCTATCATGTGTGATACTGTCTGCTGAGCTGTGTATCTAATCCTATCATGTGTGATACTGTCTGCTGAGCGGTGTATCTAATCCTATCATGTGTGATACTGTCTGCTGTGCCAGTGTATCTAATCCTATCATGTATGATACTGCCTGCTGAGCTGTGTATCTAATCCTTTCATGTGTGATACTATCTGCAGTGCTAGTGTATCTAATCCTATCATGTGCGATACTGTCTGCTGAGCTGTGTATCTAATCCCATCATGTATGATACTGCCTTCTGAGCTGCTGTATCTAATCCTATCATAAGTGATACTGCCTGCTGAGCTGTGTATCTAATCCTTTCATGTGTGATACTATCTGCAGTGCCAGTGTATCTAATCCGATCATGTGTGATACTGTCTGCTGAGCCACTGTATCTTATTCTATCATGTGTGATACTGTCTGCTGAGCTGCTGTATCTAAGCCTATCATGTGTGATACTGTCTGCTGAGCTGTGTATCTAAGCCTATCATGTGTGATACTGTCTCAGTTCTACATTGTATGTGGGTGCATGCCTTAAACCTTTGGTTGGGCCCCCGCCGGGGGCAGGGTCTAATAAATACATGCAGTATATCAGCACTCTATAACGGTCAGGGGATATACATACAACATGTTCCTTACCCGGTGTTGCTGTGCCTGGTCCTGGCACAGGTTCTGGCCCCAGGAGGTGGTGGTCAGAAGCAGATTCAAGGATGCCAGGACAAGAGAGGTGCCCCCTAGTGCCAGTGCCAAGAGAAGCAGTGGGAGCAGATCATATCTGCCTGTTCCTTTCTTACTCCAGCGAGACATTGATGTTACTTCGTTTCTTATATTCTAACTCATTCTATGGTCCCACCACCCAAACCTAACCTAAAAATTAAAAATGTTCAAAAATATCTGAAAGTTCTTAAAGTTCCTTCCACCTTTCTATGGAATGAATAAAACACAAGATTCCCGTAACCCATGGGATGAAGATGGAGGATCCATGTTGCAAAAAAAAACTAAAATGGAAAAAAAAATTCAGCAAGAGTCTTTCAAAAATTTCTCTCAATTTGTGATAGGACAAGACGATGAGTTGACCGTAGATCGGCCATTTTGTACCGTGTCGCTCATACTTTCACGAACATGGACAATGAAAGGGTTAAGTGGATATTCGGAGACCACTGATGATAGAGAAGATCCCGTTAGAAGAAGGGTGTCCTCTCAAGGAAGTGACAGACAACGTGAGGAGGACGAGGCTGGAAGTAAGGAGAAGAACAAGGAGTTGGAGGACTTGTACTCAGCTGGTCCCGGAGAACTCTCGTGTTTTTCTTGTCTCTGGATGATATCCAGAATAGGAAAAATAAAGAATGACAGGAAATAGAAGGAGAGGAGGGGAGGAGGAGCAAGAGGGGGAGACTGTAAGAGACATGGTGGTGAAGTCGGAAAGAGGTGGAGGGATTGCATAAAGCACTGACAGGAGGAGGGGGAAGTAATGACAGGCAATAGTAAAGGCAATGGAGAGAAGAGTTCTGCTCGGGAGACAAAGACAACAAACAGATGGATGGAGATAATGACTATGCAAGACAGGACCTTGTAGGTTTTGGAAGGTTCTGATTCTTCTTGTGGAGATCCAGCTAGTAGATGGCAATGCTCCCTGGGAAAAGTATGCAAAATAGCTCTCCATTAGAAGGACAATCAGTACCCCCAAAAGCTGCGTCAAAGACATCTCACCCAGCTAACCAGAACACTATTCTGTACTAATGACGAGCAAAAGTGACTACCCTGTAAGTCGATGTCTGACCCTAGGAATAGTAGTAGAAATGTTAGTAGTAGTAATAGTAGTAGTAGTTATAGTAATACTAGCATAGTAGAAGTAGTAATAGTAGTTATAATAGTAGAATAGTAGTTGTAGTAGTAATAATAAGAATAGTTGTAGTAGTAATAGTAGTACTAATAGTAGAAAGTAATACTAGTAAAAATAGTAGTAGTGCAGTAGTAGTAGAAGCAGCAGAAGTAGTAATATAGTAATAGTACTATTAGTAATAGGAGAAGTTGTAATAGTAGTATAGTAGCAGTAGTAATAATAATAAGAATATGAATAGTAGTGTAGTAGTAGTAATAGTAGTAGTTAAAGTAACAGTACCATTAGTAGTAGTAGCAGCAGCAGTAGTAGTAGTAGTAGTAGTAGTAGTAGTGTATATACATGAAATGGTGTAGTAGCAGTAGCAGCAGCAATAGTAGTAGTAGTAGTAGTAGTAGTAATAATAGTAGTAGTAGTAGTAGTAGTAGCATCTCTCATCTCAGCTGGGGATTTTGCCACACATTTCAAACACAAGATCAACAACATTAGAGAAAGCTTCAATATACAATCTCTGCAACGCCAATGCACAACTGCTCAGTGCTCTCCCCCATAACCTGCTTCTCCACCATTACTGATGAAGAGCTCTCCACCCTATGCTCCAAATCACTCCTCACCACCTGTTCACTTGGCCTAATTCCATCCAACCTCATCCCTAAACGTTCTACTGTGTTTATCCCAGCTCTTACTCATATCTATAACCCTATAACCTATCACGAACCACGAGCATCTTCCCTTTTTCATTTAAACATGTACACATTAACTCCATCCTAAAGAAGCCATCTCTCGACCCGTTCCCTTTGTCCAGCTATCGCCAAGTCTGACTACTTCTATTTGCTCCAAAACACATTAAACAAATTGTCTACCTTGAACGGTCTACCCACCTGTCATCCAACTCTCCATTATCTGGCTCCAGATCCCAACACTTTACTGAAACGGCCCTAACCAAAGTCACTAATGATCTGTTTACTGTCAAAGTCTCATTAAATAACTCTGTAATTTACCTTCTAGACATGTCCTCCACCTTATACAATATTCTGTGCTCCACCTTCTACATTACTCTGTGCTCCTCCTTCTAGACCTGTCCTCTTCCTTCTACATTACTCTGTGCTCCTGCTTCTAGACCTGTCCTCTGCCTTCTACATTACTCTGTGCTCCTGCTTCTAGACCCGTCCTCTGCCTTCTACATTACTCTGTGCTCTTCCTTCTAGACCTGTCATCTGCTACATTACTCTGTGCTCCTCATTCTAGACCTGTCCTCTGCTTCTACATTACTCTGTGCTCCTCCTTCTAGACCTGTCCTCTGCCTTCTACATTACTCTGTGCTCCTTCTAGACCTGTCCTCTGCTACATTAATCTGTGCTCCTCCTTCTAGACCTGTCCTTCACCTTCTACATTACTCTGTGCTCTTCCTTCTAGACTGTCCTCTGCCTTCTACATTACTCTGTGCTCTTCCTTCTAGACTGTCCTCTGCCTTCTACATTACTCTGTTCTCCTCCTTGTAGACCTGTCCTCCACCTTTTACATTACTCTGTGCTCCTCCTTCTAGACCTGTCCTCTGCCTTCCACATTACTCTGTGCTCCTCCTGCTAGACCTGTCCTCCACCTTCTACACTACTCTCTGCTCCTCCTTCTAGACCTGTTCTCTGCCTTCTACATTACTCTGTGCTCCTCCTTCTAGATCTGTCCTCTGCCTTCTACACTACTCTGTTCTCCTCCTTCTAGACCTGTTCTCTGCCTTCTACATTACTCTGTGCTCCTCCTTGTAGACCTGTTCTCTGCCTTCTACATTACTCTGTGCTCCTCCTTGTAGACCTGTCCTCTTCCTTCTACATTACTCTGTGCTCCTCCTTGTAGACCTGTTCTCTGCCTTCTACATTACTCTGTGCTCCTCCTCCTAGACCTGTCCTGTGCTTCTACATTACTCTGTGCTCCTCCTGCTAGACCTGACCTCCTTCTACATTATTCTGTGCTCTTCCTTCTAGATCTGTCCTCTGCCTTCTACACTACTCTGTTCTCCTCCTTCTAGACCTGTTCTCTGCCTTCTACATTACTCTGTGCTCTTCCTTGTAGACCTGTTCTCTGCCTTCTACATTACTCTGTGCTCCTCCTCCTAGACCTGTCCTGTGCTTCTACATTACTCTGTGCTCCTCCTGCTAGACCTGACCTCCTTCTACATTATTCTGTGCTCTTCCTTCTAGACCTGTCCTCTGCCTTCTACATTGCTCTGTGCACCTCCTTCTAGACCTGTCCTCTTCCTTCTACATTACTCTGTGCTCCTGCTTCTAGACCTGTCCTCTGCCTTCTACATTACTCTGTGCTCCTCCTGCTAGACCTGTCCTCCACCTTCTACATTACTCTGTGCTCTTCCTTCTAGACCTGTCCTCTGCCTTCTACATTACTCTGTGCTCCTCCTTCTATACCTGTCCTCCACCTTTTACATTACTCTGTGCTCCTCCTTCTAGACCTGTCCTCTGCCTTCCACATTACTCTGTGCTCCTCTTGCTAGACCTGTCCTCCACCTTCTACACTACTCTGTGCTCCTCCTTCTAGACCTGTTCTCTGCCTTCTACATTACTCTGTGCTCCTCCTTCTAGATCTGTCCTCTGCCTTCTACACTACTCTGTTCTCCTCCTTCTAGACCTGTTCTCTGCCTTCTACATTACTCTGTGCTCCTCCTTGTAGACCTGTTCTCTGCCTTCTACATTACTCTGTGCTCCTCCTCCTAGACCTGTCCTGTGCTTCTACATTACTCTGTGCTCCTCCTGCTAGACCTGACCTCCTTCTACATTACTCTGTGCTCTTCCTTCTAGACCTGTCCTCTGCCTTCTACATTGCTCTGTGCACCTCCTTCTAGACCTGTCCTCTGCCTTCTACATTACTCTGTGCTCCTCCTTCTAAACCTGTCCTCTGCCTTCTACATTACTCTGTGCTCCTCCTTCTAGACCTGTCCTCTGCCTTCTACATTACTCTGTGCTCCTCCTTCTAGACCTGTCGTCTGCTACATTACTCTGTGCTCCTCATTCTAGACCTTCTCCTCTTCCTTCTACACTATGTGCTCCTCCTTCTAGACCTGTCCTCTTCCTTCTACATTACTCTGTGCTCCTGCTGCTAGACCTGTCCTCTGCCTTCTACATTACTCTGTGCTCCTCCTTCTAGACCTGTCGTCTGCTACATTACTCTGTGCTCCTCATTCTAGACCTTCTCCTCTTCCTTCTACACTATGTGCTCCTCCTTCTAGACCTGTCCTCTTCCTTCTACATTACTCTGTGCTCCTGCTGCTAGACCTGTCCTCTGCCTTCTACATTACTCTGTGCTACTCTTTCTAGACCAGTCCTCTTCATTCCTCTGCACTTCTTATCCCTGTAGACCTGTCCTTTTCCTTTGACACAGTCGGCCACTCCCTCCTGTTCCAAATTCTCTCATCTCTTGGTATCACCGACCTGGTCCTCTACTGGATCTCCTCATACCTCACCAAATAAAAATTTTGCGTCTCCTACCCGCACACCCTCTCCTTCTTTTGACCTCTCTCTGTTGACGTCCCTCAAGGCTCTGTCCTAGGACCCTTGCTCTTCTCCATCTAAACCTTTGGCCTAGGACAACTTATAAAATCCCATGGCCTTTAGTACCACGTCTATGTTGACTACACACAAATTTACCTCTCGGGCCAAGATATTACCTCTCTGCTATCCAGGGCATTAGAGTGTCTATCAGCTGTGTCTCCTTCCTTTTTGGTTCCCCAGAAACGGAGCTCACCTTTCTTCCATCTCACCCAACCTCCATACCAGAACTATCAATCACAGTTTATGGCTCCACACTTTCCCCAGTCTCACAAGTCTGCTACCTTGGGATAACCTTCCATTCCGCCCTGTCCTTCAACCGCACATTCAAGCCCTTGCAAGCTCTTGCCACCGCCTCAAAAAAATGTTTTCTTTAATATCCCGATACCTCCCCACATGTAATTTCTGGTCCTCACAAAACCTACTGCTTTTCTCTCCTTTTATCTTCTCCTTATATCACCATCACCCAGATTTTTCCTGTGCATCCCTTATATTTGTAACTCTCTACCCCAATACATCAGACTCTCTCACATCATCAACATTTTCAAAAACAACCAGAAACCCCCCTCTTCAGAAAAGCTTACAACCTTTAATAACCCTGCAGCCACTACTCTACCGGATGAAAAGCTTCTACCCTCACCTACCGTCTCCTTCCCTCTTCCGTTGTAGATTGTAAGACCTCGTGGGCAGGATCCTCTCTCCTTTTGTACCAGTCTGTCCTTTATTAAGCTGGTGTTTATTGTACTAGTTGTTTTTGTTGTCTCACGTCATGTTCCTAAACCCTTCTGTATTTCATATGGACAGCATACTACAATAAATGGCACATTAAAAAACAACAATTATAATAGTAGTAGTAGGATATTAGTCGTAACAGTAAAAGTATTAATATTAGAAGTAGTAGCAATAGTAGTAATATAGTAACAGCAGTAGAAGTAGTACCAATAATAATAGTATAGTTAATATAATAGTAGTAGTAGTACAAGTAGTATGCGCCTGTGTGGTCTGGACGAGATGTCGTCACACTTGGCCACAGAAGTGTTCCATATCTGGGCTGGTGCCGGCCATAGAGAAGTCCTGATGTGACAGGAGGAGTTCATCAAGTAGAGGACCAATAAGAGAACTGGGGGATGCTCCAGTTTAAATGGCGTTCCATAAGTGTTACTGGGGAAAAAGATGTATTGTGCAGAACAGGAGAAGTTGGAGAGAAAGCAAAAAAAACGCACGGCGCCACATAGTGCAGATCACCAAAAATAATGGAATAAAACAGAGGAAAGTCAATTGAGCTCATCTCTTGACGTTGTGCTAGCACAGGCACAACGCTGTTGTAGACTTATAATGAAATATGTATCATTAGACCGCTGCAGCCAGGTCCCATCCGGTAACTGGAGGTGGTTACCGCTGTAAAGTATTTGCAGGAAGAAAAAATTGGTGGACCATAAACAGCGCCGTTTATGGTCCACCAATTTTCTCTTCCTGCAAGAACAGGAGAAGTGGTGCTGTGCAGTGTCCATAGATAAAGAATAATACAGATACTGAGATTTACACCCAGTATACAGGACAGGAGAAGTGGTACTGTGCAGTCAGTGTCCATATATACAGAATAATACAGATACTGAGCATTACACCCAGTATACAGGACAGGAGAAGTGGTACTGTGCAGTGTCCATATATACGGAATAATACAGATACTGAGAATTGCACCCAGTATACAGGACAGGAGAAGTAGTTCTGTGTAGTGTGTGTGTGTGTATATATATATATATATATATATATACAGAATAATACAGATACAGAGAATTACACCCAGTATACAGGACAGGAGAAGTGGTACTGTGCAGTGTCCATAGATAAAGAATAATACAGATACTGAGAATTATACCCAGTATACAGGACAGGAGAAGTGGTACTGTGCAGTGTATATACAGGATAATACAGATACTGAGAATTACACCCAGTATACAGGACAGGAGAAGTGGTACTGTGCAGTGTCCATATATACAGAATAATACAGATACTGAGAATTACACCCAGTATACAGGACAGGAGAAGTGGTACTGTGCAGTGTCCATAGAAACAGAATAATACAGATACTGAGAATTACACCCAGTATACAGGACAGGAGAAGTGGTACTGTGCAGTGCATATATACAGAATAATACAGATACTGAGAATTACACCCAGTATACAGGACAGGAGAAGTGGTACTGTGCAGTGTCCATATATCCAGAATAATACAGATACTGAGAATTACACCAAGTATACAGGACAGGAGAAGTGGTACTGAGCAGTGTATATATATATACAGAATAATACAGATACTGAGAATTACACCCAGTATACAGGACAGGAGAAGTGGTACTGTGCAGTGTATATACAGAATAATACAGATACTGAGAATTACACCCAGTATACAGGACAGGAGAAGTAGTACTGTGTAGTGTCCATATATACAGAATAATACAGATACTGAGAATTACACCCAGTATACAGGACAGAAGTGGTACTGTGCAGTTTAATTTACAACATCTTGAATCCAAAGCAGCGAGCAGCAGCGCGTTCTTGTGTCTTCATCTGTGCCAAGGCCCCAGGCTGTTGGTAGCAACGATATCCTCCTGCCAGAGCTAAAGACGCTCATCACAACCTCACACCTCAAAGTGACAGCGAATACTAAACATCTCATGTTTTTAACTCATACTGGATTGTGCAGGGGGCCTGGACTCCAGGCAGAGCTGATAACTTTCTATTAAAGGGTTCTGGAAGCTGCCACTAGGGGGAGCTAGCTGCTAATATATTCATATTGCTTTAAATTATGAGCAGGCTTCCTTGTGTAAAGGATACAATCAATTCTACCTTTAGGGTATGTGCACACGAGAAGTGCCTTTTACGTCTGAAAAGACAGACTGTTTTCAGGAGAAAACAGCTGCCTCGTTTCAGACGTAAAAGCTCCTCCTCGTAATATACGAGGCGTCTTTGACGTTTGTAATCTTGAGCTGCTCTTCATTGACTTCAATGAAGAACGGCTCAAATTACGTTGCAAAGAAGTGTCCTGCATATAATGTATGTAAGTGTCCTGCACTTCTTTGACGAGGCAGTCATTTTACGCGTCGTCGTTTGACAGCTGTCAAACGACGACGCGTAAATGACAGGTCGTCTGCACAGTACGTCGGCAAACCCATTCAAATGAATGGGCAGATGTTTTCCGACGTATTGGAGCCCTATTTTCAGACGTAAAACGAGGCATAATAGGCCTCTTTTACGTCTGAAAATAGGTCGTGTGAACCCAGCCTTAGAGCTAAGCAGGGGCAATGCATTTCGATCAAGCCTTGGTGACCCTGTGACTAAGTGATAGCTGTGTTGGTAATAAAAATGTCCGCTGTAACTTAGCTGGATCCAGAGCCAAGAGGAAGGAGGGTTGAAGAGCAGAGCTGGTGAAGAAACACAGCTCACAGAGAACATGAAGAGTTCAGCAAAGTTTAGGATTTTCTGATCCACCCTACACCTGGACGAGGATCCTCAGTGGGCCATAAAGTGCTTTCAGGGAGCAGTAATGAATGAAACATCTGCCTGCCAAATATCCCGGCCTTCTGCATATGGTGGGTGTGGTACTGGAAATAGGAAGAGGCAAACAAAAGTTTAAGGACCACGGCCGAACTATATAAAAAAAAAATATATATATATATATATATTTTTTTTTTCCCTATGCTAGAGTATGCAGCATGTAGTGAGAGATGAAATGACGGCACTCACCCGTTTGGTTTGTATTCTTCCTTTAATGTGGCATCAAGCAAAAACGTAAAAGCGTACAAGGGAGGACATAGCAGATTGCAGCCTGTTTCGCGCTAGGCGTAGCGCTTCTTCTGACCTCTACCTACTAGAGTATGCTATACATGAAATATATTGTGGAAATATACTCTACCTATAGGGGGTGCTACTGTATGTTAGGGAGTTTTTGTTGCTATATATTGATGTCACTGGGCTTTCTTGCAGTCATGAGCAGATCTCTTTTCTCTGGTATTGTATTAGCAGTTGGACAATTTCACGTTGAAAAGAATGGATGACTTGACCATTTTGTCATTGCCCAGGAAATACATTGCAGAATATAGTCATTACAGCGGCAAAATTAAGCAACTACATAGCGATCATTTAGTCACAGAGTCACCTAGGCTTCATAGAAATGCATAGCTCCTGCTCTCTCCTCCTCTTAACTGGAGAGAGGAGGGGGAGAGGAAGAGAGATATGAGATAGATAGATAGATACCCCCCTCCTCAATACAAAAAACCACATAAGCGAAGAAAAAAAAACAAGTCCTTTAATAAATATTCAGAACATGTTAAATAACAGGAGTATAAATGTTGGATGGGGGATGGGGTAGCAGTGACATCACGGATCCTCTGGTCACAGCTTCTGGTTAGGGCTGTACATTTGATAACAGCGTCAGATCAGGTTCTTTATGAGGTCTTGTTCCTTTAAGTCTTGTAGGGTGTGAGCGTGAAGACGTGTGAGGTCTGCTAGATCCTCCCAGACTAGAAAAACGGGAAAAAAAGGGGTATGACATAAGAACATGGCAGGATCGATGACTCTTCACATCATGGAACAGATATCCATTGGTCAAAAAAAGATAATTTGTTCACCATAGTCACCTATAGATGATAGGTATGAGAGAACATTAGGAGTCATTATTATGAGTACGGCCAGCTTAAAGGAACACTCCAAGCAACACTGATGCACCGTTTCCTGCCTGGTTAAGGGCCTGAGGAGGTGGAGCATGACATGTTCCTTCACCTAAGGCCCTCCACTAGGCAGAACATGGTGCATATGTTTTACCTGGAGTGTTCCTTCAATCATACCTCACAACTTTTTAATCCCAAATTGGGGAACATTTTACGACCCACCCTACTTCTGCCTGAGAAGGCTCCAAAATTGACTATAGGCCCTATTCACGTATGCATTTAAGTTTACCATTTTGGGCAGCACCCAAAAGTGAAAAGAGGCCGGGAGCGAGTGAGCGATTGGATCCGTCACAGCGTCATGGCTTCCATTATTTATTACAGTACAAAGAAGAATTCCAGAGAGGTTCTCATAAGAACTTACCATAAGAGAACAACAGGCTTCCTCGAGGTTCTCGTAGCAATAAACTATGGAAAAAACTGACCAAAGCCCCTGATGACAGAGACCTCTCTGGAAGGGGAAGAGATTTTAGGTAGGCAAAGTCGACAGCCAAGGGGTTCCTCGGGGGCGGGGAAACACAGTTGATGACTACGTCCCACACAATGTGCCACACGCCCACATCTAGGGAGTCAAGACAAAATGACATTTCTTATAGGATAGCGAATTATTAAAGACATAAGTATCACAACTTAGTACTAAAGGTCACATGTCGTTGAATCGTGAACTCTGATTGGTTACTGTGGACATCAAGGCTTCTTTTTCTGAGTAAGATTATAATATATACTCCTTAAAGAGGCTCTGTCACCACATTATAAGTGGCCTATCTTGTACATGATGTGATCGGCGCTGTAATGTAGATTACAGCAGTGTTTTTTATTTAGAAAAACGATCATTTTTGACGGAGTTATGACCTATTTTAGCTTTATGCTAATGAGTTTCTCAATGAACAACTGGGTGTTTTACTATATGACCAAGTGGGCGTTGTACGGAGGAGTGTATGACGCTGACCAATCAGCGACCAATACGCGTCATACACTTCTCTCCATTCATTTACACAGCACATTGCGATATAGCTATATCGCTATGCATTACTGCAATGTCCTGACAATGAATATACATTATCTCCAGCCAGGACATGATGTGTATTCAGAATCTTGACCATTTTGTAGCGTCTGTGTGAGACCACAGCACAGCGAGATCTCGCTGCAAATGACAGTTTACAGCGTAATCTCGCGAGACTACGCTGCTATGCTGTAAATCACAGAGAAGTCCAGAGAAGTGTCAGGATTCTGAATACACATCATGTCCCGGTTGGAGGTAATGTATATTCATGGTCAGGACACTGCAGTAACGTTATAGTGTGTTTATGTGGCTGCACATAGCGATATAGTTATATCGCTATCTGCAGTGTAAATTAATGCAGAGAAGTGTATGACGCTGATTGGTCACTGATTGGTCAGCGTCATACACCATACCTCCCAACCGTCCCGGATCCGGCGGGACAGTCCCGGTTTCTCACCACTGTCCCGCCATCCCGGGCGGTCTGCAAAATGTGCCGCCGGGCGCTGCAGCTGTCTCAAAACAGCTGATCACTGCTGACAGGCGCCCTGCATGCCGGACGTCTGCGGCAGGTGACAGGTCAGGTGACTGGACTGGTCTACTCCCGGGCCGGCATCGACACCAGTGAGAACACCGCCGCAAGACTCCTGCCTTCTTCTGACGGTGAGTGAAAGCAAAGCGGAAAGTGGCAGCAGTAAGGCTACCTCTTATAAGGGGGTTGTGTTGCACTACCTACAGGGAGCTGTGTCTGGCGCTATGTACAGGGGGGCTGTGTGGAGCAATCTACAGGGGGGCTCTATCTGGAGCTATCTACAGGGGTGCTGTGTCTGGCGCTATGTACAGGGGGGCTGTGTGGAGCAATCTACAGTGGGGTTGTATCTGGAGCTATCTACAGGGGGGCTGTGTCTGGAGCTATCTACAGGGGGGCTGTGTGTGTCGCTATGTACAGGGGGGCTGTGTGTGGAGCTATCTACAGGGGGGCTGTGTCTGGCGCTATCTACAGGGGGGTTGTGTGGAGCAATCAACAGGCGGGCTGTATCTGGAGCTATCTACAGGGGGGCTGTGTGTGGAGCTATCTACAGGGGGCTGTATCTGGAACTATCTACAGGGGGGGCTGTGTCTGGCGCTATGTACATGGGGGCTGTGTGTGGTGCTATCTACAGGGGGATGTGTGTGGAGCTATCTACAGGGTGGGCTGTGTGTGGAGCTATCTACAGGGGGCTATGTGTGGAGCTATCTACAGGGGGCTATGTGTGGAGCTATCTACAGGGGGCTATGTGTGGAGCTATCTACAGGGGGCTATGTGTGGAGCTATCTACAGGGGGCTGTATCTGGAGCTATCTACAGGGGGCTGTATCTGGAGCTATCTACAGGGGGCTGTATCTGGAGCTATCTACAGGGGGCTGTGTCTAGCGCTATGTACAGGGGGGCTGTGTGGAGCAATCTACATGGGGCTGTGTCTGGCGCTATGTACATGGGGACTGTGTGTGGCGCTATCTACAGAGGGGCTGTGTGTGGAGCTTTCTACATGGGGGCTGTGTGTGGAGCTATCTACAGGGGGCTGTGTGTGGAGCTATCTACAGGGGTCTGTGTGTGGAGCTATCTACAGGGGTCTGTGTGTGGAGCTATCTACAGGGGTCTGTGTGTGGAGCTATCTACGGGGGGGCTGCGTCTGGAGCTATGTACAGGGGGGGGCTGTGTCTGGAGCTATCTACAGGGGGCTGTGTGTGGAGCTATCTACAGGGGGCTGTGTGTGGAGCTATCTACAGGGGGGTGTGTGTGGAGCTATCTACAGGGGGCTGTGTGTGGAGCTATCTACAGGGGGCTGTGTGTGGAGCTATCTACAGGGGGCTGTGTGTGGAGCTATCTACAGGGGGCTGTGTGTGGAACTACGTACAGGGGGGCTGTGTGTCGAGCTACGTACAGGGGGGCTGTGTCTGGTGCTATGTACAGGGGGGCTGTGTCTGGCGCTATGTACAGGGGGGCTGTGTGTGGAGCAATCTACAGGGGTGTTGTATCTGGAGCTATGTACAGGGGGCTGTGTGTGTCGCTATGTACAGGGGGCTGTGTGTGTCGCTATGTACAGGGGGCTGTGTGTGTCGCTATGTACAGGGGGCTGTGTGTGTCGCTATCTACGGGGGCTGTGTGTGGAGCTATCTACAGGGGGGCTGTGTGTGGAGCTATCTACAGGGGGGCTGTGTGTGGAGCTATCTACAGTGGGGCTGTGTGTGGCGCTATGTACAGGGGGGCTGTGTGTGGAGCTACCTACAGGGGGCTGTGTGTGGAGCTACGTACAGGGGGGCTGTGTCTGGTGCTACGTACAGGGGGGCTGTGTCTGGCGCTACGTACAGGGGGGCTGTGTGTGGAGCAATCTACAGGGGGCTGTGTGTGGAGCTATCTACAGGGGGGTCTGTATCTGGAGCTATCTACAGGGGGCTGTGTCTGGCGCTATGTACAGGGGGGCTGTGTGTGGATCAATCTACAGGAGGGCTGTGTGTGGAGCTATCAACAGGGGGGCTGTGTGTGGAGCTATCTACAGGGGGCTATGTGTGGCGCTATCTACAGGGGGCTCTGTGTGGAGCTATCTACAGGGGGCTGTATCTGGAGCTGTCTACAGGGGGCTGTATCTGGAGCTATCTACAGGGGGGCTGTGTCTAGCGCTATGTACAGGGGGGCTGTGTGGAGCAATCTACATGGGGCTGTGTCTGGCGCTATGTACATGGGGACTGTGTGTGGCGCTATCTACAGGGGGGCTGTGTGTGGAGCTTTCTACATGGGGGCTGTGTGTGGAGCTTTCTACAGGGGGGCTGTGTCTGGTGCTACGTACAGGGGGGCTGTGTCTGGCGCTACGTACAGGGGGGCTGTGTGTGGAGCAATCTGCAGGGGGGCTGTGTGTGGAGCTATCTACAGGGGGGTTGTATCTGGAGCTATGTACAGGGGGCTGTGTCTGGCGCTATGTACAGGGGGCTGTGTGTGGAGCAATCTACAGGGTGGCTGTGTGTGGAGCTATGTACAGAGGGGCTGTGTCTGGTGCTATGTACAGGGGGCTGTGTGTGGAGCTATCTACAGGGGGCTGTGTGTGGAGCTATCTACAGGGGGGTCTGTATCTGGAGCTATCTACAGGGGGCTGTGTCTGGCGCTATGTACAGGGGGGCTGTGTGTGGATCAATCTACAGGAGGGCTGTGTGTGGAGCTATCTACAGGGGGCTGCATCTGGAGCTATCTACAGGGGGGCTGCGTCTGGAGCTATCTACAGGGGGGCTGCGTCTGGAGCTATCTACAGGGGGGCTGCGTCTGGAGCTATCTACAGGGGGGCTGCGTGTGGCGCTATGTACAGGGGGGCTGCGTGTGGCGCTATGTACAGGGGGGCTGTGTGTGGCGCTATGTACAGGGGGGCTGTGTGTGGCGCTATGTACAGGGGGGCTGTGTGTGGCGCTATGTACAGGGGGCTGTGTGTGGCGCTATGTACAGGGGGGCTGTGTGTGGCGCTATGTACAGGGGGCTGTGTGTGGAGCTATGTACAGGGGGGCTGTGTGTGGAGCTATGTACAGGGGGGCTGTGTGTGGAGCTATGTACAGGGGCTGTGTGTGGAGCTATGTACAGGGGGGCTGTGTGTGGCGCTATGTACAGGGGGGCTGTGTGTGGTGCTATCTACAGGGGGGCTGTGTGTGGAGCTATGTACAGGGGGGCTGTATCTGAAGCTATCTACAGGGGGCTGTGTGTGGAGCTATCTACAGGGGGCTGTTTGTGGAGCTATCTACAGGGGGGCTGTGTGTGGAGCTATCTACAGGGGGGCTGTGTGTGGAGCTATCTACAGGGGGGCTGTGTGTGGAGCTATCTACAGGGGGGCTGTGTGTGGAGCTATGTACAGGGGGCTGTATCTGGAGCTATGTACAGGGGGGCTGTATCTGGAGCTATGTACAGGGGGGCTGTATCTGGAGCTATGTACAGGGGGGCTGTGTGTGGAGCTATCTACAGGGGGGCTGCATGTGGAGCTATCTACAGGGGGCTGCGTGTGGAGCTATCTACAGGGGGGCTGCGTGTGGAGCTATCTACAGGGGGGCTGCGTGTGGAGCTATCTACAGGGGGGCTGCGTGTGGAGCTATCTACAGGGGGGCTGTGTGTGGAGCTATCTACAGGGGGGCTGTGTCTGGCGCTATGTACAGGGGGGCTGTGTGTGGAGCAATCTACAGGGGGGCTGTGTCTGCCGCTATGTACAGGGGGGCTGTGTGTGGAGCTATGTACAGGGGGGCTGTGTGTGGAGCAATCTACAGGGGGGCTGTGTCTGGCGCTATGTACAGGGGGGCTGTGTGTGGAGCAATCTACAGGGGGGCTCTGGTGGATGATTTTTCCGTTGACCGGTAGCAGAGTTACACAACTGGAAAAAAAAAATCCACATCATGTAACTCTGCTACCTGTCAATTGAAAAGTCATCCACCACAGGGTCTCCCTCTTGACTTTCATTGTTCTCAGCCTGTTGGTTTGTCCTGCAGCCGCCGCCGCCGTGATGAGTAAATGTTATACCCAAGATAGGAAAAGTAACACAAAGACGATATAACCGGATCCATAATATCTGTGATATTCAGACAGTCTAGAGATCCGCAGTGACAATGTGCACACGTGTTGATGCCGGATATTGGGCGTGGTTAGGGGGCGTGGCTTAAAATGTCCCTCTTTTCCGAATTCAAAAGTTGGGTGGTATGATACACTTCTCTCCACAACGCCCACTTGGCCATATAGTAAAACACGCCCAGTTGTCCATTGAGAAACTCATTAGCATAAAGCTAATATAGGTCATAACTCCGTCACAAATGATCGTCTTTCTAAATAAAAAACCACTGCTGTTCTCTCCATTACAGCGCCGATCACATCACGTACAAGATAGGCCACTTATAATGTGGTGACGGAGCCTCTTTAACCCCTTCCCGCCATTTTTCAAATTTTCACTCTTGTTTTTTCCTCCCCACATTCCAAAAGCTATAATTTTTATATTTTTCCGTCTATATAGATGTATGAGGGCTTGTTTTTTGCGGTACAAGTTGTAGTTATTCATCGCACCATTTATTGTACCGCATAATGTACTAGGAAGCTGAAAAAAAATTATTTGTGGGGTGAAATGGGCAAAAAACAGAGATTACGCCATGTTTTCACGGCGCCCATCAGGCAGTAAAAATCACATATTCACCTTATTCTACTGGTTGATACGATTACGGCGATACCAAATTTATATGTTTTGTTTTATGTTTTACCACTTTTTAGAAAAATAAAACTATTTGCTAAATTAAAAAAAACGACGCGATGGCTTCTTTGAGGGGGCACACCCCTGATTCTAACACTTTAAGGCGAAATTCACACGAACGTCTGCGGTTTGCGCGCACAATAAAACGCAGCGTTTTTTGCGCGTTGCAGCTCCGTGTGTCATCAGTGTTTGGTGCGTGGCTGCGTGATTTTCGCGCATATGCCATCCTTATGACACGCGGTTTTGAGGTTTAGAAAAATAAATGAAGGAGGTTTTATTTTTCCCTTCATTTCTTGATCTACTGTTGCGCGAACCACGCGCAGCACATGGAAGTGCGTCCGTGTGCTGCGCGTGATTTTCACGTACCCATTGACTTCCATGGGTGCGTGATGCGCAAAAAAACGCTCAACTATAGGACATGTCGTGAGTTTCACGCAGTGGACACACGCTGTGTGAAAAACACGGAATGTCTGAATGTCCCCACTGCCTTACATAGGTCCGTGCGACGCACGTGATTTTCATGTTCGTATCACGGACATGAACTACGCTCGTGTGAATAAGGCCTAAATGCCACGGTCGCGATTGACCGCGGCATTTAAGGTGTTAAACGGGCAGAATCAAAGTGAACTTTGATTCCACCCGTTGCAGTGAAGTGTCGGCTGTGTAACATAGCCGTCACCCGCTGTGTATGGAGCGAGCCTGTGAGCTCGCTCCATATTTCCCTTTAACCCTATATTGCGTTAAAGGGTTAAAGTAATCAATGGTGTCTCCTACGAGACCAAGGGGTTTGCCTCCGCTCCATAGGTGGGCTTGTCCAGAAAGTTCTTTGTCCAATCATGTTTACTGTTGGTCATTCGGTGGAGGACATATGACCGACCTGTATTTTAAGAAAGCTAAGCATGGGTGGAACCCTTCTCCTTGGGTCTTGGCCACCATCTCCCTCTCCCCCGTGGTTGGGATTGGAAGTCTTTCTAGATGGTATGGATATGTGCCAGCAGCACTTCTACTCAATGTTGGATCTCCGCACGAACATGGAGACCATGAATTGTCACCCACTGACAATGTCTTCTGTAACTAAGCAGCAGCCTGACCCTACTTGGACCACCACCTACCAAACAGCTCAGCTGATAAATTGTTCTGTAGGGCATTTGAAGGTCCCTTATTGGAGAATTACAATGGTTGAGCTCACCCTTAGTGTCCCACTCAGAATAAGATGGCAGCATCAGGGGCGAGTCTTTATCGCAGAGTTCCGTGCCAGTGAATCGTTGATGATTGGACCTCACCCACACATAGGGACGGCCATACTTGGCATACGCGGCCAGCAAAAAAAGTGTGCAGTGCGTTTCCTGAAAATTTTGGATAACATTAGCACATTACGGACGAATACATCAGAAGACATAGTATATGAGTGTTGGGCCGAGACACAAGATTTCACCATAAACCCTAGTGTGACCCTACCACCAATTACCACCAACTTCTGTCTCTTAATTCTGGACTGGAAATATAGTAAAGTCTGCACTACTTCATCCTTGAACTCATGAAATGGAGGAGATAAGGCATTTGCTCAGGAGGAAGAAACCAGAAGGAGAAGATAAGGATTAAGGTAAATGGTGAAGCTTGACGTAGGACAAGTAATGAGGTCCAGAAGAAGAACCTTTGGACAGAAGGTCTGGAAACTACATGTGTATGGCAGAGAAGGGAGTGACTGAACAAAAGCGAAATGCTAGACAAGGATCATAGAAGACCATGAAGACCATCACCATAACTTAAGCCAAAGAGAAGAACGTTGACCCCGAAAGGCAGTAATGTAAACTACTGGACATAGTTACATAGTTAGTACGGCTGAAAAAAGACACATGTCCATCAAGTTCAACCAATATTCAACATAATAGTGACAATTCATGGTTGATAGGGACGTAAGATTACATTATGCCCTGTATTAGGCAGAAGGTTTAGAACAGATAATCATGAGGGAATGGTGGGTCTAGGGTCACCATAGACACACATACATTTGTATGATCCAACCAAGAATGATTTGGCAGACCCATCAGATCGCTATGCGTGTAACATATACTGTATAAAGACTTCTAAAAACATAGAAGTCAATATTTGATGAATATTGTGGAAACCTCTGTGTCCTGACTGTATATGAAGCAGCTCTTCCTCCCCCTTTCTCAGCTAGAATGCCCAGCACAATCTCAAGCACCAATCAGAAGTTGAATTGCATCGAGCCAGTCAGGTGCATTCAACCAAAGGTTTCTCTATCTATTTTTTTGAAGCTGAGACTTTGGTTTACTGTTTTGATCTTATGCAATACTAAACAAGCTATAATCTTACCGGAATAGCAATTTCTCTATCACACGGAGAAGCAGGAGGTAGCAGAGCAGAACCGCTGTGGGGGAAAAAAAATGAATATCTGTGTCCTGACTGTGAATAGAGCAGCTCTCTCTTTCTCTCTCACAGCTACAGTATCAAGCATTTATATTTTAGCACTTCTTATACCCCCACCAATCAGCAGAAAGAAAGGGACGCAATATTTCAACGAGCACCGTGTCCTCTTCACTATTTACATGAGCACAGTCCCATTTATACAGTTGTGGCTGTGCCTGGTACGTCACCTCAGTCCCATTCACTTGAATTTATTATGCAATCAAATATTTTTCTTACATACTGTTTTTTCAAGATCTCTGCTTGTTGTCAGTTAATCGAAACATTATTGTTTACATTCAGTGTCCCCTAGCACAGTTAAAGGGATTGTTGCAAAATATCATTGTAAGACCTACCATCCTGGAGTGCAGGAAAGAAAGATGTATGCTGCTACTTTGTTTAAATTTACAAATTATAGTCCAGACTAATACATTGTTGCATAATCAGCAGCTGCGTGAACAGGACTAGGTCAGGTATTTAGCCTCTGAATGTAAACAATATCTTTTTTAATTCATTGGCAGCAAGCAGAGATCTTAAAAAGTCATACATATGACTCTTTGGAGATATCCTATCCCATGACACAATGGAGGAGCCTGGAGATACCGTGTTGTGGACTGGTCACTGCCGCAGCTAGGAAGGTGATAACTGGTCTCACTGCTGAGGGACCCAGGAGAGCGAGGAGGTGGAGAGCTCTAGAAGACAGGGTGACAAGATATTGGGAGACTGATCGCAATGAACAGAAGACTGGTCAAGCGTAGACATCCCGGAACTCACCAGATCATCATTCACCACCGTCAGTAAAATCTCTTCTCTGCCCCTCAGCCAAGGCTGGAAGTATCGGAAGCCCTAGAATAGAAATATAGCAACACATGAGAAGCGAATGAGATGCCTCGTATAATGTACTGCAGTCACATGCACAACTGCTTACTGATTGGAATCTGCTAGGATTTTAATGAACAATAAACTTCTGCACAAAACAGGTTAGATGAGAACTGGTGAAATGCATTGTAGGAGTTTTTTTTATGTTTAATATTATTTTCTATTTCCCACAAGTAGTGTTCTATAAGAACTAATATAATGCTGGCCCTATGGAAGAGAAAATAAGTACTATAACACTCCCCCCTATATACAAGAATATACACTACCGTTCAAAAGTTTGGGGTCACCCAGACAATTTTGTGTTTTCCATGAAAACTCACACTTATATTTATCAAATGAGTTGCAAAATGACTAGAAAATATAGTCAAGACATTGACAAGGTTAGAAATAATGATTTTTATTTGAAATAATAATTTTCTCCTTCAGACTTTGCTTTCGTCGCTCCATTTGCAGCAATTCCAGCATTGCAGACCTTTGGCATTCTAGCTGTTAATTTGCTGAGGTAATCGGGAGAAATTTCACCCCATGCTTCCAGAAGCCCCTCCCACAAGTTGGATTGGCTTGATGGGCACTTCTTGCGTACCATACGGTCAAGCTGCTCCCACAACAGCTCTATGGGGTTGAGATCTGGTGACTGCGCTGGCCACTCCATTACAGATAGAATACCAGCTGCCTGCTTCTTCCCTAAATAGTTCTTGCATAATTTGGAGGTGTGCTTTGGGTCATTGTCCTGTTGTAGGATGAAATTGGCTCCAATCAAGCGCTGTCCACAGGGTATGGCATGGCGTTGCAAAATGGAGTGATAGCCTTCCTTATTCAAAATCCCTTTTACCTTGTACAAATCTCCCACTTTACCAGCACCAAAGCAACCCCAGACCATCACATGACCTCCACCATGCTTGACAGATGGCCTCAGGCACTCTTCCAGCATCTTTTCAGTTGTTCTGCGTCTCACAAATGTTCTTCTGTGTGATCCAAACACCTCAGACTTCGATTCGTCTGTCCATAACACTTTTTTCCAATCTTCCTCTGTCCAATGTCTGTGTGCTTTTGCCCATATAAATTTTTTCCTTTTATTAGCCAGTCTCAGATATGGCTTTTTCTTTGCCACTCTGCCCTGAAGGCCAGCATCCCAAAGTCGCCTCTTCACTGTAGACGTTGACACTGGCGTTTTGCGGGTACTATTTAATGAAGCTGCCAGTTGAGGACCTGTGAGGCGTCTATGTCTCAAACTAGAGACTCTAATGTACTTGTCTTGTTGCTCAGTTGTGCAGCGGGGCCTCCCACTTCTCTTTCTACTCTGGTTAGAGCCTGTTTGTGCTGTCTTCTGAAGGGAGTAGTACCCACCGTTGTAGGAAATATTCAGTTTCTTGGCAATTTCTCTCATGGAATAGCCTTCATTTCTAAGAACAAGAATAGACTGTCGAGTTTCACATAAACTCTCTTTTTCTAGCCATTTTGAGAGTTTAACCGAACCCACAAATGTAATGCTCCAGATTCTCAACTAGCTCAAAGGAAGGTCAGTTTTATAGCTCCTCTAAACAGCAAAACTGTTTACAGCGGTGCTAACATAATTGCACAAGGGTTTTCAAGTGTTTTCTAATCATCCATTAGCCTTCTAACACAGTTAGCAAACACAATGTACCATTAGAACACTGGAGTGATGGTTGCTGGAAATGGGCCTCTATACACCTATGTAGATATTGCATTAAAAACCAGACGTTTGCAGCTAGAATAGTCATTTAGCACATTAACAATGGAAAGAGTGTATTTCTGATTAATTTAATGTTATCTTCATTGAAAAAAACTGTGCTTTTCTTTCAAAAATAAGAAAATGTCTAAGTGACCCTAAACTTTTGAACGGTAGTGTAAGTACTATAACACTCCCCCCTATATACAAGAATATAACTACTATAACACTCCCCCCTATATACAAGAATATAACTACTATAATACTACGTCCTATATACAAGAATATAACTACTATAATACTGCCTCCTATATACGAGAATATAACTACTATAACACTCCCCCCTATATACAAGAATATAACTACTATAACACTCCCCCCTATATACAAGAATATAACTACTATAATACTGCTCCTATATACAGGAATATAACTACTATAATACTGCTCCTATATACAGGAATATAACTACTATAATACTGCCCCTATGTACAAGAATATAACTACTATAATACTGCTCCCTATATACAAGAATATAACTACTATAATACTGCTCCTATATACAAGAATATAACTACTATAACACCCCCCCCCCTATGTACAAGAATATAACTACTATAATGCTGCCCCCTATATGCAAGAATATAACTACTATAATACTGCTCGCTATATACAAGAATATAACTACTATAATACTACCCATATATACAAGAATATAACTACTATAATACTGCGCCCTATATACAAGAATATAACTACTATAATACTGTCCCTATATACAAGAATATAACTACTATAATACTGTCCCTATATACAAGAATATAACTACTATAATACTGTCCCTATATACAAGAATATAACTACTATAATACTGTCCCTATATACAAGAATATAACTACTATAATACTGTCCCTATATACAAGAAAATAACTACTATAATACTGTCCCTATATACAAGAATATAACTACTATAAGGGCATGACCACACATGGCGGAATTCCTCCGCAACTGTCCGCATCAATGCCGCACCTAATCCGGGTTGCGGATTACGGCTGCGGATCTGCACAAAATGTGCAGAAAATTGATGCGGACTAGCTGCTGCGGACTGCGGGAAAAGTGCTTCCCTTCTCCCTATCAGTGCAGGATAGAGAGAAGGGACAGCACTTTCCCTAGTGAAAGTAAAAGAAATTCATACTTACCGCCCGTTGTCTTTATGACGCGTCCCTCCTTCGGCATCCAGCCCGACCTCCCTGGATGACGCGCCAGTCCATGTGACCGCTGCAGCCTGTGCTTGGCCTGTGATTGGCTGCAGCCGTCACTTACACTGAAACGTCATCCTGGGAGGCCGGACTGGAGACAGAAACAGGGAGTTCTCGGTAAGTACGAACTTCATTTTTTTTTACAGATACATGTATATTGGGATCGGTAGTCACTGTCCCGGGTGCAGAAACAGTTACTGCCGATCGCTTAACTCTTTCAGCACCCTGGACAGTGACTATTTACTGACGTCTCCTAGCAACGCTCCCGTCATTACGGGAGCCCCATTGACTTCCTCAGTCTGGCTGTAGACCTAGAAATACATAGGTCCAGCCAGAATGAAGAAATGTCAAGTAAAAAAAGCAAGACGCATCCGCAGCACACATGACATGTGCATGACAGCTGCGGACTTCATTGCGGAACTTTGAATCTCCATTGAAGTCAATGGAGAAATTCCGCCATGAGTCCGCAACCAGTCCGCCACTGCTCCGCAACAGACAGAGCATGCTGCGGACACCAAATTCCGCTCCGCAGCCTATGCTCCGCAGCGGAATTGTACGCATCGTGTAAACGAACACTGCTAAATTAAAGTGAAAGTCAATGTAGAAACGGCTCCGCTGCGGATTAACGCTGCGGAGTGTCCGCAGCGGAATTTAAGTGCAATTCCGCCATGTGTGAACCCGCCCTTATACTACTGCCCCATATATACCAGAATGTAACTACTATAATACTACTGCCCCATATATACCAGAATATAACTACTATAATACTGCTCCCTATACCTATATACAAGAATATAACTACTATAATACTGCTCCTATATACAAGAATATAACTACTATAATACTGCTCCTATATACAAGAATATAACTACTATAATACGGCCCCCTATATACAAGAATATAACTACTATAATACTGCCCCATATATACAAGAATATAACTACTATAATACTGCCCCTATATACAAGAATATAACTACTATAATACTGCCCCCTATATACAAGAATATAACTAGTATAATACTGCCCCCTATATACAAGAATATAACTAGTATAATACTGCCCCCTATACCTATATACAAGAATATAACTACTATAATACTGTCCCTATATACAAGAATATAACTACTATAATACTGCTCCTATATACAAGAATATAACTACTATAATACTGCCCCCTATATACAAGAATATAACTACTATAATACTGTCCCCTATGTACAAGAATATAACTACTATAATACTGCTCCTATATACAAGAATATAACTACTATAATACTGCCCCTATATACAAGAATATAACTACTATAATACTGCTCCCTATGTACAAGAATATAACTACTATAATACTGTCCCCTATATACAAGAATATAACTACTATAATACTGCTCCCTATACCTATATACAAGAATAGAACGACTAATACTGCCCCCTATACATATATACAAAAATATAACTACTATAATACTGCTCCTATATACAAGAATATAACTACTATAATACTGCCCCCTATATACAAGAATATAACTACTATAATACTGTCCCCTATGTACAAGAATATAACTACTATAATACTGCTCCTATATACAAGAATATAACTACTATAATACTGCCCCCTATATACAAGAATATAACTACTATAATACTGCCTCCTATGTACAAGAATATAACTACTATAATACTGCCCCTATATACAAGAATATAACTACTATAATACTGCTCCTATATACAAGAATATAACTACTATAATACTGCTCTATATACAAGAATATAACTACTATAATACTGCTCCTATATACAAGAATATAACTACTATAATACTGTCCACTATATACAAGAATATAACTACTATAATACTGCCCCTATATACAAGAATATAACTACTATAATACTGCCCCTATATACAAGAATATAACTACTATAATACTGCCCCTATATACAAGAATATAACTACTATAATACTGCTCCTATATACAAGAATATAACTACTATAATACTGCCCCTATATACAAGAATATAACTACTATAATACTGCTCCCTATGTACAAGAATATAACTACTATAATACTGTCCCCTATATACAAGAATATAACTACTATAATACTGCTCCCTATACCTATATACAAGAATAGAACGACTAATACTGCCCCCTATACATATATACAAAAATATAACTACTATAATACTGCTCCTATATACAAGAATATAACTACTATAATACTGCCCCCTATATACAAGAATATAACTACTATAATACTGCCTCCTATGTACAAGAATATAACTACTATAATACTGCCCCTATATACAAGAATATAACTACTATAATACTGCTCCTATATACAAGAATATAACTACTATAATACTGCTCCTATATACAAGAATATAACTACTATAATACTGCCCCTATATAAAAGAATATAACTATTATAATACTGCTCCTTTATACAAGAATATAACTACTATAATACTGCCCCTATATACAAGAATATAACTACTATTATAGCGCCCCTATATACAAGAATATAACTACTATAATACTGCTCTATATACAAGAATATAACTACTATAATACTGCTCCTATATACAAGAATATAACTACTATAATACTGTCCACTATATACAAGAATATAACTACTATAATACTGCCCCTATATACAAGAATATAACTACTATAATACTGCCCCTATATACAAGAATATAACTACTATAATACTGCCTCTATATACAAGAATATAACTACTATAATACTGCTCCTATATACAAGAATATAACTACTATAATACTGCTCCTATATACAAGAATATAACTACTATAATACTGCCCCCTATATACAAGAATATAACTAGTATAATACTGCCCCCTATATACAAGAATATAACTAGTATAATACTGCCCCCTATACCTATATACAAGAATATAACTACTATAATACTGTCCCTATATACAAGAATATAACTACTATAATACTGCCCCCTATATACAAGAATATAACTACTATAATACTGTCCCCTATGTACAAGAATATAACTACTATAATACTGCTCCTATATACAAGAATATAACTACTATAATACTGCCCCTATATACAAGAATATAACTACTATAATACTGCTCCCTATGTACAAGAATATAACTACTATAATACTGTCCCCTATATACAAGAATATAACTACTGTACTACTGCCCCTATATACAAGAATATAACTACTATAATACTGCTCCTATATTCAAGAATATAACTACTATAATACTGCTCCCTATACCTATATACAAGAATAGAACGACTAATACTGCCCCCTATACATATATACAAAAAATATAACTACTATAATACTGCTCCTATAGACAAGAATATAACTACTATAATACTGCCCCCTATATACAAGAATATAACTACTATAATACTGCCTCCTATGTACAAGAATATAACTACTATAATACTGCCCCTATATACAAGAATATAACTACTATAATACTGCTCCTATATACAAGAATATAACTACTATAATACTGCCCCTATATACAAGAATATAACTACTATAATACTGCCCCCTATATACAAGAATATAACTACTATAATACTGCCCCCTATATACAAGAATAGAACTACTATAATACTGATCCTATATACAAGAATATAACTACTATAATACTGCCTCCTATATACAAGAATATAACTACTATAATACTGCTCTATATACAAGAATATAACTACTATAATACTGCCCCCTATATACAAGAATATAACTACTATAATACCGCCCCCTATATACAAGAATAGAACTACTATAATACTGATCCTATATACAAGAATATAACTACTATAATACTGCCTCCTATATACAAGAATATAACTACTATAATACTGCTCTATATACAAGAATATAACTACTATAATACTGCCTCCTATATACAGGAATATAACTACTATAATACTGCTCCTATATACAAGAATATAACTACTATAATACTGCTCTATATACAAGAATATAACTACTATAATACTGCTCCTATATACAAGAATATAACTACTATAATACTGCCCACTATATACAAGAATATAACTACTATAATACTGCCCCTATATACAAGAATATAACTACTATAATACTGCCCCCTATATACAAGAATATAACTACTATAATACTGCCCCCTATGGTAATGCAGTAAATATTACTTGTAGTGATCCGAGTAGAGACAGGTCAGAGAGGAAATAATCCAGTTTCTGCTTTTCTTCATCCTAAAGAAACAGTGAGAAGCAGCGTCTGTTATTAGCTGATAATGATTTTGATATGTGCAGACATCATACAAATAATGACATCACATACAAGAAAATGTCTATCAGTGCTATAACTTTCAGTAATTTTTATCCTTATATCTGAAGAGCGGTAATGTCACTGCTGTGTAATATATCCTATCTGGAGAGTGGTGAAGTCATCGCCTGTATGATAAAACTTATATTTTAAAGCAGTGAAATCTCAGAATATAACTAATGACCTGAGATGATGTCACTGCTGTATAATGTAACCTATGTGGAGAGCGGTGATGTCACGGTTGTGTAATGTAACATATCTGGAGAGCGGTGATGTCACTGTTGTAGAACATCTGTCTCTCTCCTCCAGGGACCCTGTAGTGAGAGTTCCATAGTGTGGCTGCTCATATAATGGACACCAACTTTGTATTGATACAATTTGGAATTTAGTTGCCTATCTGAAGCTCCGCACACTGGTGACGCGAAGAAGCGCAGAGAAGAGAGAAGAAGCGCAGAGAAGAGAGAAGAAGCGCGGAGAAGAGAGAAGAAGCGTGGAGAAGCGCGGAGAAGAGAGAAGGAGGGGGAGAAGAGAGAAGAAGGGGGAGAAGAGAGAAGAAGGGGGAGAAGAGAGAAGAAGGGAGGAGAAGAGCGAAGAGGAAGGGAGGAGAAGAGCGAAGAGGAAGGGAGGAGAAGAGCGAAGAGGAAGGGAGGAGAAGAGCGAAGAGGAAGAAGGAGAAGAGCGAAGAGGAAGAAGGAGAAGAGCGAAGAGCAAGAAGGAGAAGAGCGAAGAGCAAGAAGGAGAAGAGCGAAGAGCAAGCAGGAGAAGAGCGAAGAGGAAGAAGGAGAAGGAGAAGGAGAAGGAGAAGAGCGAAGAGGAAGAAGGAGAAGAGCAAAGAGGAAGGAGAAGAGCGAAGGAGGAAGAAGGAGAAGAGCGAAGGAGGAGGAAGGAGAAGATCGAAGAGGAGGAAGGAGAAGAGCGAAGAGGAAGGAGAGAGAAGTAGAGAGAGAAGTGTGTGTGTGCGCGGGCGTGTGTGTGTGTGTGTGTGTGTGCCCCACCTGTCCATCGCTGTGCAACTTATCACATATATATATATATATACACACACACACACACTTACTCTGAGGTTCATGTTGTCGTTGCTGGATACAGCAGCTCGGATTTAACCCCTTGTGGTCACTGTTCAGTCTCCAGCGTTCATCCTCTATTCCCTCGTCATCACATCCTCCGTCTGGAAGCCATTCCCTGCTCTGTGTGCGCAGCCTCCCCCGCCTCCTGCATGATAATGACAACCAGCTAACAAGGCCTCATCCCAGCACACGCTGGTAAAGTAGCCTTTATTGTACCCTCCCATTCTTCACCATTCTTAATCTGCTGTGTGGTGTTATAGGTAAGAGAATCAAAAGTAGGTTACTAGGAGGTAATTTCATAACTCCCTCTGACACAGAAGATACATCTGATTTGCATAGGAAATGCAGATCTTTGGCCATCAAAGGATGTCCACTGTCTGACAAATGTTTAATTGGCTCTTTCCTCACCAAGGTGCGAGATGTGCTGATTAAGGATTTGTCACTAGGGCTGACCAAACATCCTGACCAAACATCTAAAGCTATGCAAATGGATGCCTGTAGTGTGTCTGTCTGTGGACCAGGAGAAACATGGGAGAATGGCATGGTGTTCAAAGAAAGTATGATACATCAAGGCAAACCCCGTCATAATTGATATTTGTAATGACCCACATAGCTAGTTATGATCAGGGAAAATAGCCCTCATATATATGTCAAATTCAGATCCCTACACTCAGAGGAACTACCTGGGATTGGCTATTGGCTAAAAACATGGGCCTATTATAGTGGTGTTTGATATGCCCTGGTTGGTAAATGTCTGCACAGGTGAATGCAGGTAATATTATATTTCTAGGGGATTCCTGCAAGGACACATGATCACTTTTATGTTTCTCTATAGAAATACAACTGTAATGGGAGGAGTACGCATCATTATCATATGAACAGCCTCCTCTCAGTGACATCACCAGCCAGTGAACTGGAGGGAAAAAACTGGGTTTAAAATGCCATGAGAAGTGAGGGGCAGTGTCAGTCGTTGGGGATCCATATCTCGGTTGGAGTGACTGCCCATATTTTCAGCTGTCCCCACAGCCAGGATATCGCCGCTGTACATCAGTAAGGTTTTGTTCTGTTTCTTTTATCCCTTTTATTTTCATAAACTGTTTGATTGCATTGTGACTGTATGTATATTTTTCATCTTTTAATCAGACACCTATTTTATGTATTGCACTGCACTATTGTGTATTAAATCTGAAATATTTATAAGTCTCTTCCTTGTAGTCTTACAGAACTTAATCTTCCGAAGGTGAGGAACGTTACCTGTATTTTATGTTCAATTTAGATAACCTGTGTTATAGGAACTGGTGTTAAGGGAACATAGAGACGTAGGCCCCTATTGCCTAGATAAGTATAGGTGGTGGTCGCATACTGTGGTATAAATTATTGGGGTGTTGGAAACTACGGGAGTAATTTAGCATAATCCTGTCATCTAGAGTAGGTGGGCGTGGATTTATGTGGTAAATTAATAAGCTCAGTAGTGTAGTTCACCCCTGTGACGTGACCAGAGATCGGCACAGATTGGTGGCAGCGGTGGGATAGGGTTATTGTCATTTACACTGTTAAAGACGTTAAGTGTTTTGTTTAAGAAATTAACCTTTACACTTAAGGGCTGGAGTATCTTTGAAAATACTACAACAGTCCACAAGGAAGAACTCCGTGCATACTATTTGTCAGCTAACATACATACGTGCAAAACAGTTTCCCTTCCCCTTCTTGTTTTTTCTTTTCTTTCTTTTATTTTTAAAAACCACTGATAAGATGGCAGAGGTGTATAGAAATAAGAGGAAAGATGAACTGCTAGTCCTCTGTGAGGAGAGAAGGCTGGACGGAATGAACAAAAGTAAAGCGGATCTGATCCAAGCATTGGTGGCAGATGATACACAGCTCCACCATTCCGAGGGACCAGAGCGGGAAACTTCAGCCTCAGAGGAACAGACAGGAGACTCTAGTCAGGATCTGGCTGGGCATGGCAGTACCAGGTCTCAAAACGGTATGGAGTCTTCTCTTTCTCTAATCCTCCAGCAGATGGGCAACTGTGATCCAGATATGCGAATGCAACTGGTGATGCAAGAGCGTCAAGCAGAGCGAGAAGCTGCACAACGTCAAGCAGAGCGAGAAGCTGCACAACGCCAAGCAGAGCGAGAAGCTGCACAACGCCAAGCAGAGCGAGAAGCTGCACAACGCCAAGCAGATCGAGAGTTTGCAGAACGTCAAGCGGAGCGAGAGTATGCAGAACGCCAGGCAGAGCGGGAGTACCAGCTCAAGTTGACCCAAATGCAGCTGCCAAGTGCTTCATCCTCACCTCAGGGTGAGCCCACGGACACAGTCAACCTTAAACCCCGTCTAGAGCGTTTCCCTGTCATGGAGAAAGACCGCGATCTGGATGTTTATCTAAAAGGTTTTGAAAAGGTCTGCCGACAATTCCAACTGCCACCTGCAGACTGGGCTAAGTATCTGACTCCAGGGCTGAAAGGCAAAGCTCTGGAGGTGTTTGCAGCCCTGCCCACAACTATCGATCAAGATTATGAGGCTATTAAAAAGGCCTTAATCCAACGATTTAACCTCACCCCAGAGGTATACAGGAAACGATTTCGGGCTTTGCAGCGCACGGGTACCGACAGTTACTCAGACCTGGCCGATGGACTAAAGAACCACTTCAGGCAGTGGACGCAGGGATTAGCTGTCAACACCTTTGAAGATTTGGAGGATCTGATGATCCTGGACCAGTTTCTCCACACCTGTCCTATGGAAGTACGACAGTTTATTTTGGACCGTGAGCCCAAGACCCTGGATAAAGCTGCCCAGATAGCGGATGTATATGCCGCCAACAGAGCGCCAGAGGCGCGAAAGCCTGCTGTTCCAGGCTGGAAAGGGGGAAAGCCCCCTATTAACACTTTTGCCCCTACTCGCAGATCACCAGGAGGTGTTGCCCCTGCCCCACTTCCCAGGCCTGCTGTTGATAATCGCAGGTGTTTTGGATGCAACCAAGTGGGGCATATCAGCACTGCTTGCCCAGAGAAGAGGAAAACTACCCCTTTGCCCAAACCATCTATTTTGTCCCCAGCAGTTTTGTTTGTGGGTGGGAGGGAGAGGGCATCTTGTGACAATTTACAAGCGGTCACTGTGGGCAAGACGGTTACCATGGGACTGAGGGACACTGGTGCCGAAATGACTCTTGTCCACCCAGAGCTTGTTTCTTCAGAAGACATTATCCCAGGAAAAACTCTAACTGTTTCTGGAGTTGGTGGTCTGATCCCGGCCTTACCCATGGCACGAGTTTACCTGGATTGGGGGGCGGGAAGAGGGATGATGGATGTGGGAGTGACGGATAAAATCCCCACTAATGTGTTACTAGGAACCGATCTGGGACGTTTAGTCTCCAGATATATTTCTTCAGACCATGAGGAGGACTCTAGCGTACTTGCTGCCCCATGTGTGTCACCGCAGGTAGTATATGATAATAATGAAACGGTCAATACTAGGGAATGTGATGACTGTGTCCAGCAATGTTATAGACTTACATAATGTTACTGTGCTTAGTGATAGCCTAGACTCATCTAACAATGCATTGGATATAGACTGTATAACTAGCAATGATGTAGAATGTGGTGATTGTATAGCGTCAGATAATGATTTGTGTGTAGATTTAGTAGCGGGAAACGTCATAAACATGCATAAAATCCCTGTCACATGCACACACACCAGTACACCAAGACGGGGAGAATGTTGTGTCCATTTCTCCTGTGACGCGCAGTCAGGGTGCCTGTAACACAAACCTGTGTCTGGGTTCTGGGCCCCCTACTGTGTCTGCTACAGAGGAAGCAGGGACAGCTGACAGCCCGCAGCCAGCGGCAGAAGTTAGTCAGAATGTGTTGCTATCAGCCAGTACAGACGCAGAATGTCAGTTGTTTCAGACGGCCCTACGCACTGACGATAGTCTGCAGAAGCTGCGACAGCTGGCTGATCGGACCCCAGAGGAGGGGGACACTGAAAAAATAACCTGGGACCAGGGGAGACTGTATAAACAAAGTATTTCCACTGACCCCCAGCAGGATGTATTAAAAGACAGGCAACTAGTGGTGCCACGTCAGTTCAGGGAACAACTCCTGCGGGTGGCTCATGAGATACCACTAGCTGGTCACCTAGGGATAAGTAAGACTAAGAGTCGTCTAAAACACAACTTTTACTGGCCTGGCCTGGGGAATGATGTGACAGATTACTGCCGTTCCTGTATTGTGTGCCAAAGGATGGGGAAGTCGGGACCTGTGCACCGGGCCCCCCTCATTCCTTTGCCCATAATTGATGAGCCTTTTCGACGGATTGCTGTGGATCTGGTAGGGCCCTTGGCCATACCCAGCAGTTCTGGAAAGCGCTTTATCCTGACGGTAGTGGATTATGCCACACGTTACCCAGAAGCCATAGCATTATCCTCCGTCAGGGCTGATAAGGTAGCAGACGCCCTTCTGACCATATTTTCCCGTGTAGGATTTCCCAGGGAGATGCTCACAGATCAGGGGACCCAGTTTATGTCAAATTTGATGCAGTGCCTCTGTAATAAAATACAGGTGCAACACCTGGTGGCCAGCCCTTACCATCCTCAGACTAATGGTCTGTGTGAAAGGTTTAACGGGACCCTCAAGCAGATGCTACGAATGCTTGTGGCGTCCCAAGGGCGAGACTGGGAGCGTTATCTCCCGCACCTGCTATTTGCTTACAGAGAGGTACCGCAGGCATCAACCGGTTTCTCACCCTTTGAGCTCCTGTATGGAAGGAGGGTACGGGGACCCCTAGATCTCATGAAAGAAGCATGGGAGGGAGAATTGGTTACACCAGAGGTCTCTGTGATAGATTATGTCTTGAAATTCAGAGAGAGGATGCAGGAACTGACAGGCCTAGTACATGAGAACATGGTGCAGGCACAGGCAAGTCAGAAGAGGTGGTATGATAGGAATGCCCGAGAGAGAGTGTATGCAGTGGGTCAGAAGGTATGGGTACTGGTCCCTATGACCCAAAACAAACTCCAGGCGGCATGGGAAGGCCCATATCCAATTCATCAACGCCTCAACGATGTGGACTATGTAGTCACGATCGATCATGTTCGCAAGAAACACAAAGTTTTTCATGTGAATATGATCAAGGCGCATTATGACCGGGATATGTGCGCTCTGCCAGTCTGCAGTTTGCCAGAGGAGGGAGAAAGTGAAACACTGCTGGATTTAGTGGCTTCCGCAAAGGAGATAGGATCCATTGAAGATGCCGTAGTCAATTCACAGCTGTCTGAGGGTCAGAAGTTCCAGCTGCAGGAGGTACTTAACCCCTTCCTTGCCACTTTTACAGGGAGACCTGGGAGAACTCCGCTAGCAACTCACCATGTAGACACGGGGAATCACCAACCTGTTAGGCAAGCAGCTTATAGAGTTTCCCTAGAAGTAAGGGCTGACATGAAGAAGGAAATAGAGGAAATGTTAGGGCTGGGCGTGATCCAAGAGTCTCAAAGTGCCTGGGCATCACCTGTAGTGCTTGTCCCCAAAAAGGACAAGACAACCCGATTTTGCGTGGACTACTGGAAGTTGAATACCATCACTGTGTTTGATGCGTATCCAATGCCCCGCATAGATGAGCTTTTGGATCAGCTAGCCGGTGCCCGGTACCTAACAATTATGGATTTAAGTCGGGGGTATTGGCAAATCCCTATGTCCGTGGAAGCGCAGGAGAGGTCCGCTTTCATCACCCCCTTTGGACTCTATGAGTCCAAGGTAATGCCCTTTGGTATGAAAAATGCTCCTGCCACATTCCAGCGCTTGGTGAACAAGCTGTTAGAGAAGTTTGAAGGGTTTGCTGTCGCTTACCTGGATGACATTGCTGTATTCAGTCAGACCTGGGAGGATCACCTGACCCACCTGTCACAGGTGCTCAGGCGTATCCAGGATGCAGGACTGACCATCAAGCCTGGAAAGTGTCAAATCGGCATGACCGAAGTGCAGTACCTCGGGCACAAGGTGGGTGGAGGGACACTAAAGCCAGAGCCAGGAAAGGTTGATGCAATTTCTGCCTGGCCCACTCCTAAGACCAAAAAACAGGTTATGTCCTTTTTGGGGACCGCAGGATACTATAGAAAGTTTGTTCCTAACTATAGTTCCCTAGCAAAACCTTTGACAGACCTCACAAAAAAGAAACAGCCTCAAATAGTTAATTGGACTGCCGACTGCGAGAGTTCTCTGTCAGCTTTAAAAGCTGCCCTTGCTAGCTCCCCAGTCTTGCAAAGCCCGGATTTCACTCGTAAGTTTGTGGTGCAGACTGACGCCAGCGCCTATGGGCTAGGCGCAGTGCTCAGCCAGGTAAATCCAGAAGGGCATGAACATCCAATAATGTATTTGAGCAGAAAGCTTCTACCGAGGGAGGTTGCGTATGCCACTGTAGAGAAAGAATGTTTGGCCATTGTATGGGCCTTGCAGAAATTACAGGCATACCTCTATGGGCGCAGATTTACCGTAGTGACCGACCACAACCCACTTAGTTGGTTGCACAGGGTAGCAGGTGATAACGGGAAGCTGCTGAGATGGAGTTTAGCCTTGCAACAATATGATTTCACTATCCAGCACAAAAAGGGCAGTGAGCATGGCAACGCAGATGGGTTATCGCGCCAGGGGGAAGCTGCGGAGATCGGCTTGGGATATTGATGGCTATATCAATGATCCCATGCCATGTCTTAAGGGGGGAGGTGTGGTGTTATAGGTAAGAGAATCAAAAGTAGGTTACTAGGAGGTAATTTCATAACTCCCTCTGACACAGAAGATACATCTGATTTGCATAGGAAATGCAGATCTTTGGCCATCAAAGGATGTCCACTGTCTGACAAATGTTTAATTGGCTCTTTCCTCACCAAGGTGCGAGATGTGCTGATTAAGGATTTGTCACTAGGGCTGACCAAACATCCTGACCAAACATCTAAAGCTATGCAAATGGATGCCTGTAGTGTGTCTGTCTGTGGACCAGGAGAAACATGGGAGAATGGCATGGTGTTCAAAGAAAGTATGATACATCAAGGCAAACCCCGTCATAATTTATATTTGTAATGACCCACATAGCTAGTTATGATCAGGGAAAATAGCCCTCATATATATGTCAAATTCAGATCCCTACACTCAGAGGAACTACCTGGGATTGGCTATTGGCTAAAAACATGGGCCTATTATAGTGGTGTTTGATATGCCCTGGTTGGTAAATGTCTGCACAGGTGAATGCAGGTAATATTATATTTCTAGGGGATTCCTGCAAGGACACATGATCACTTTTATGTTTCTCTATAGAAATACAACTGTGTAATGGGAGGAGTACCCTTCATTATCATATGAACAGCCTCCTCTCAGTAACACCAGCTAGTGAACTGGAGGGAAAAAACTGGGTTTAAAATGCCATGAGAAGTGAGGGTCAGTGTCAGTCGTTGGGGATCCATATCTCGGTTGGAGTGACTGCCCATATTTTCAGCTGTCCCCACAGCCAGGATATCGCCGCTGTACATCAGTAAGGTTTTGTTCTGTCTCATCATTTTATTTCCATAAACTGTTGATTGCATTGTGACTGTGTATATTTTTCATCTTTTAATCTGACACCTATTTTATGTATTGCACTGGACTATTGTGTATTAAATCTGAAATATGTATAAGTCTCTTCCTTGTAGTCTTACAGAACTTAATCTTCCGAAGGTGAGGAACGTTACCTGTATTTTATGTTCAATTTAGATAACCTGTGTTATAGGAACTGGTGTTAAGGGAACATAGAGACTTAGGCCCCTATTGCCTAGATAAGTATAGGTGGTGGTCGCATACTGTGGTATAAATTATTGGGGTGTTGGAAACTACGGGAGTAATTTAGCATAATCCTGTCATCTAGAGTAGGTGGGCGTGGATTTATGAGGTAAATTAATAAACTCAGTAGTGTAGTTCACCCCTGTGACGTGACCTGAGATCGGCGATCGTCACATGCTGCTTGACATTAAGCCATAGATATAGCAAGGGGTGGGGTGGGGGGTAATTTTCATTGTTCTATGTGGAAAATTTGGGCTGACACTTTATTGGGGGAGGTGAACCCACCATGTAAAATGCAGGGGTGTTATATTATGTGGTGGAAGCCCAATGTATAATACGTGCCGGCCTGTCTGTATTACACTATGGGATGGGGGGGGGGGGGGGGGAGGGATAATCCAAAAACTATATAAAATCAGCAAGGGGCCACTCCTATGTCCCCTCCAGGTATCATGGCCTTTTCATAGCACAAGTTCCAGATGCTGGATGACCTAAAGACAGCCAGGCTACTGCCATTAAAGGCGGGAGAGATGTGACCTTTGATTGTGCTGGTTTAACCCCTTAAAAACCATGGTCAGTACAGAGTTGCCAGCTGTCCTGAATTTGCTGGGACCGTCCAGGGCCAATCACTGTACCAGACCGTGTATTGGTGATTGCCATATTTAGTTGTATCGGTGTCCTCAGCAGCAGGAAATGAACTTAGGCCTGCAACCTATAGCATGTAGGGACAGAATCCCTGCACAGGCGGGCGCTATGATGTCACTGGATAGTGCCGGCCCACACAAGGATCCAGTCTCGGCACCTGGTAGGCTGCAGGACTGAGGCTGTAGAGCAGTGTCTGTGGGAACAGGGCTAGGAGAACAAGGTTTTTATTTTAATTTTTTCTTGTTTGGGTGGTACCCAGGCACCGACAGGAGGGAGCGAGTGGGGAACCATAGAGATGCTGGCCACCATTAGTAGTAATCCAAACTAGTGGACATTTTTTTGCACATTTTTGGCAAGACAGTCAGGCCCCACTAACCAGATAAACACCCCCCATAAGACACACCAAGTCATAGCTCCCAACAGGTTTACTGATTGTGTGATAATTATCCTTTTAAGCCATGCCTTTAACCCAGCTCAATCCTCACTGTATAGTGCCTGCCCCCTACAGTATCACCCCCCCCCCACTGTATGATGCCCCATAGTGCTAGTGCCACACCTCTACTCTATGACACCATTGGGGCTCCCTGTGGGAGTGGAAGCCTCAGCCAGGCTACAGCTGGGTATTCTGCTCCAGGAGGTGCTGCTGTCACTATCCATATACAGTGCGATACCAGGGGCTTCTCCAGGAGCAAAACCCCAGCCAATGGGGATACCGCTCCTGGATGAGTGACTGTCTATACATAGTGACATCAAGGGCTTCCCTGGACTCCAAGCTTAAAGTAGTGCTGAGTGTAGGAAGTTTGAGTGGAGGAGCCCTTGTGTAATGCTAAAGCAGGGAGCTGACAGCTCCATGCTCCATCATTGGCTTCAACTGCATCACAATACAGATGTGGCAGTATTCTAAAAGTTAACCAACAATTGCCTAGCGATGTGCCCTAGTGGGGGGGGGGGGGGGGGGGGGGGGGAGGCAAACTATCCTTCACACCTGTGATACCCAAAATATGACATTGACCCACAAGAATGCTGTAAAAGACAAAAAACGGAATTCCTGGTTTCCCCATCTTTGCAACAAGATTAAGTGATCAAAAAGGTTGTATGTAGCCCAAAATGGTGTAAAACATAGTTATGTCAGCAAAGAAAGCTGCAGCTCTGGACATGGTGACAAAATAGGCTGCTCACAAAAACTGTAAGGTACAGTTCCACAACTTTTGCGGTTACCATTTAAGATCTCTGCTTCCTGTCAGTGAATGGCAGCATTCTTAGAGGCTTAACCCCATGGCTACACTAAGTTGACAAAAAAAAAAAAAAAAAACAAGACTGTCCAAAGCAGCCAGGGTGTAAATACAGAGCATGTCCATGCACTGAGCTCGCTCCATATACTCTGGGTGTCAGTATGAGGTGTCCTTTGTAAAACACAGCCAATGGTCAGCAACAGAGCTTGCCAATACTAGTTAGTGTACCAATAAAAACTAAAGAAAGCGTCACCTCTTAAAGAGATAAAAAAAAAAAATAAATAAAAAAAAAAAAAAGGGAAATAAAGTTATGGCTTTCAGAATAGGACAACTTCAAATAGTTTGTAAAAAATTGTTATTGTGAGGGTGTTTCATTCCTGTAACCCAAATTCACAGCTTTCATAATTTCAGTCACTTTAAATGTTGTCTATAATATGCTGCATTCCACAATCTCCCTCACCACTAGAGGGAGCGGTTCTGGAAAGTACTAATAATTCTCTAGTTATCAGACTTCATGCGCAAGCTCTACCTATAATGCCTGCTCTTCTTGCTTAGACTAAATTTTCCATAAAAACAATGAACCAAGGGATTTAGAAAAAACGTTTTTTTATTCATTTTGTAAAGAGACGAACGGTAAGGAAGATTGCGCCAACAGTAAGAGCAGAGATTACAGCAAGCCCAAGTGACAGCATCCAGGTCCAGGATGGAGTCTTTTCAGCTGCAGGAGTAAAGAAAGGGTGTTAAAACAAGTTTAGAAAAACTCTGCTGCCTCTGCTGGTGAGCTGTGGTATGACTCACCGACATTCTGGTAAACTACACCATTGTGATGTGCCCTGATCTGGATAGGACCAGCAGATACCACCTCAGTGGATAGGGGGGCAGCACTTTTATCTGAAAAAAAAAAAATAAAAAAAAAAAGTTTAAATGTTATGTAGTCAAGACTCTAAATTAGGGCACTAGTACAGATGAGGACTCCATGCTTACCCATGAGGAGCTCTGTCTGGTTGCAGGTTTTGGGGCAGCTCTGGCCCTGGGAGGTGGCATCACAGATTAGAACCTTACAGTGTATGAAGAGCTGAAGGAAAGGTAACATGCATTTTAATTGGACTTTATTAGTACCCCCTCCCCCAAAACCCCCCTTTCCTTACCTGACTAGTTGGGGCATCATGAATCTTCACCTTAAATCGGGATGACCAGTCTGGAGAGGTCTGGACTTCAGTGGAAAAGGTCTCCGTTTCTGCATCACATCTACAAACCCAGTTATATTAGCATCACTGTAGACCGCTACTGAACCATGAATGGAGTTTAACACAAGGGGTCTTCAAACTGGGTCAGTCCTAAGGAGGCTGTAAATTGTTGTGGGTGCCCCAGCTTAGCCAGTTCCTGGATATGACTCCAGTATGAGTCAATGCATCCAAAAACCCTGGGACAAATAGCCCACCCCATTCTGCCTCAAAATATCCTTTAAGGGAACATTGGCTCAAACCCAGCCCATGTGTAGACCAGTAGTATTGTTGCCCACTATGGATTAGCAAGGGAGAGCTAAGAATCTGACAAAGTGTCCATCTTTGTATTGGGACTGTGGTCTTGGATCATCTTAAGGCTAGCAAGAATTTATAAGCCTATGAGGTCTACTTACCCATCAACAATCAGATCCCATCGTGTGATTCCATCTTGGCCAGGGAAAGTTGTAGCCCAACAGTCTTTCAGCGCAGTGATAGGTTCTGGAGTCTGCACATCGGCTTGGAAGTATAGAACATCAGTGGGCTGCACCGATACTGGGAAGTCTCCATTCTGGTAAAAAGCAGTGAAGTTCTCATCTGTGGGTAAAGATGGCAGGTCATGTGATGTTACATGGCTGGAGGAAGCTCTAGGACCAGGCTGACCCATCATGAGAGATACTGATATACCTTTATACGGGGGATTTGGTTCATTATATATAGAATAGCCCAAGCAGGAGGTTCACCACAGGACATTACCTTTAGCAATTTTCAGCTCCGCAACATGAGTCCTGGCTCTTCTACGTAATACTGCAAAACAAAGACAACATTTGATACTCTTCCAATAAGGCAATCACCACATTTGTGTACATTTTAATGTTGGTCACCACAAGACTAGTTTGTCAACTGACCATCAATTCCCAAAGCTAAACCATGACCAAGCAAACAGCTGGGCAAAGGATCTTGTCTTTGGTTCTCTGATAAGTGTCATGGAGGGCTGTTAACGTGGATCTCAGAGTAAGATTTCAGGACCCTGTAAGACTGACATCTAGATAAAGCCATACATAAGATGGCTGTTGGCCAAACCCTCTGGCAGCGATGTCTCTCCTGCAGAATTGGCTGTGCTGAATTCTAATATGCCCGAGCCTTCTTTATTAACGTCTGCTGTTAGAGTCCAGAGAACCATGAATGAGGTTTAAAATCCTGCCAGATATTGGTAGGTACTGTCACCATTTATCTAATGTGTTTGATGAAATTCATCTTATGGAAGCCTCATTGCATTGCCTGTCAAAACCACCTTCAGAATCTCCAGTAATATTCCAGAAGGCAACATTTATGGAGGTCCATGAGCGGTGTCTCCCACCAGTTAAAACAGGTTGCCCAAGACTAGTCCGGAGGGGTGAAATCTACCCATCAAGGATTATAAAACAAACTTAAAGCTCTTGGTCTACAACTGCAATAGCTCGACGGTTGTGGAAGAAAATTTAGCATAGGATGACCACAAAAAGGTAGGGGACAAACCAAAATCATGTCATTGAGTCCTAGTACCAGAGATGGAGGTTTAATCACCTTTTGCCTGAGTGACTGCAAGGCGTTGTTCGATAGCACCACTCTTATATTGACCACCTAACCACAATGTGTCTCTGATGGGGTATCTACAGCGCACAGTCAACCTATAACATAAAAAGGACACCTGTAGTTAGTCCCAGCTCTGCAAGCTTAAGAAAGATCAAATATGAATCAAGTCCATCACCTATATGAAGAATCCCTGGAAATGATTGGTTGTCCTGGTAACAGCACCTGTCGATCAAAGGTCACTTCGTTCTCGTATACCAGGTAGTCACCATCAAACTGGAATTGGAGGTTTGATTTTAAGAGACCACTCAAAGTAGAGTTTAACATGGCACAGAAAATGATATTTCTCCACAAATGTGGAGGTCTTCAGATCATCCAGCCACTTAAGAGTCCATAGGTGCTGGTAAACCCTCATGCCCAATTACTTCTAGGATCTTCGCACACCAGGGTATAACAGCTGCTCCTGTCTCTGCCCTATAGAACTCATCCCAAAACATTTATAAATTGTTAGAAGAATGGGTTTTTGGCTGGGTATGTTAGCTAGCCTTACATAGACTGTCCCCTGGGCAAATGAGTCAATGTTCAGACCAATCCCAAGGACATTGGTCGATATTAACATTGGACAGCCAAGTATTAAATGAGTTCCCTATAGCAGACTACCCTTTAAAAATGGCTAATTGTTAGGCATGAAGTTGAGGCAGAATTCAAGTGCTTACCCGGCGTGTGGTCCCACATGTGTAGGCTGCGAAGTTGAAGAGGGCTCTCTCATTAGTTGCCTCCTGAGGAGTACAGTTAGGATCTCTTAAGTGGGCTTTCTGGGCATTGAACACTGGTTTGGTGACACTGCTGTCGACAACAACGATCATGGTACCATTGGCAAGGCAGACTGGAAAGAAGAAAGTTATAATCTTAGATATAGGAATTGGATGGGCAGTGCCAGTCTGCAGAAGATGACTACTTACGGAGAGTCCTTGTAGGTAGAGGGCAATTGAATGAGTGAGAGATCTCGGTTTCCAGAGTTTGGTTGTTACGTAATGTGAAGTCTAAACGAACAAGGGAGCCAGCCAACTTAACTACCTGATAGATGAAAACACAGAAGAGACTTTAAGACTGATCCCATACACCATCAAGGTTACCATGTGTTGTCCTTTGGGAAGGTGCTATATTAGTGAGTGACATAGATCATCCTTTCCATTAACATGTCCTCTTCAGGCTGAGACACACTTAATGTGCCTTTGTACATTTACCCTACAACCACATCCAGTGGTCCAGCAATGCCATGAGGTAGATATAGCTTTCCAGATAGTCAACTCAGCAATAAGAACTTAAGCTCTTGGTCAGCCACGGACCACGTTTGCTGGGGGTTATTAGGTAATCATAACCACCTGTACAGTTACACCATCTGTTGCTTAAACCCAGGTGGTGAATGAGCACCAGACATAAGTTTTACACAATGGAGGTTTTAGCTCCTGCTTCGAGATGTCTGGAGGTCATGTCATTGGTATCTTCTGACACTACTAGAGACCACTGCTGACTAGAAGAATTTTCCTATTGCAGTTACAACATGTCTCCGCTGAAGTTAAGACAGAGCCTGGTAGCATTAGATAGATATGGAAGGGTCTAAATTATAACTGAGCAAGGTGTTCAGGAGGGTATCTGCAGTCTGAGAGGTCATGGTTGACCCATGAGTCAAGGTAAACACCATTTACACAGCCAGGAGGAGACTACGGTGTGAATGCAACAGAAGAAAACCCAACTAGTAGGATGCACAAGCAAAGATTACTTACCTCATAGACCAAGCCAACAGAAGTATAGGGAACCTCAATGTAAAGGGCGGCCTCTGAATTCCTGACAGTAATATTCTGAGAGGTGATGAGAGCATTGGTCAGAGGAAGTTCCCGGAGGTATGGAAGCCAGTAGTAGTCCATGTTTCCCCTTGTTAGGTCAATGATCAGCCGGTCACCTGCACAGTAGCTGTTGATGATCGGTGGCACTAGAAGGTGAAACATCACAAGTCTGTAGGTTGCTTATCTGTGCAGCGTAAGGGTATACACATGAAACATTACTCACCGACATCCTCAATCACACATTCCACCACATCTGTGTAGGTGAAGTCCTTGTTTTTGGTTACAAGGGTCAGGACGTAGGTCACGTAGAGTCTATATCTCCTTTTTAAGCCTCCAAGATACTTTAAGAAAAATTTTAGTAAGTATGAGACAAAACCACAGGGACAGACTATACTCACTATGATGGTTACAGTACATAGGGAAAGATTGATTAGTTCACATAATCCACAAAAAGTTGACTACCCTTTGGTCCACAAGAGGGTCCGAGAAGGGAACTGTAAGGTAAAACACATAAGTATTGTTGGGATTGATGCTAGTCATAGTCGTCATCTGTCTCAGTGGCAATCTATCGAGGGTAAGTGGCAGTTTGTGGATGATGAAGGACTTGAGGTTCACATCAGAGTAGAAGTTTCCCAGGGACACATTAAAGTAGCGGTTCTCTTTAGAGGTGTCTGGAAGAGTAAGAGATGATTGTGTCAAAGTAAATATACACCAGGACTTCCTACCCTGGTGACAAGAACTTGTCCAAACATTGCCCAAGAATTCCTAAGTATTTCCACCCTTACCATATACAGCGCTCATACTTACGATCCAAAAAGACTGCCATCTGGACGATCATTGGGGCAACAACTGGCTTGTAAGATGTATGAGTGGTAGAGTCATCTTCATTGATGCCCAACCAGTTACGCTGAAGGATGAGGTGAATACTGTATGTGGTCACGTAGGAGTTATTCAAAATGTCACTCTGCAAACAAGACAGATCCTGGTTTAGCACCATAAAGCAATGCCATGTGCAGAGACCCCAACAAACACAAGTGGTCCTCTGTAGAAAGGCAGGAACCTATACAGCTTTGAAGGACAGTCTTGAGGAACTGAAAATGTTTGAAACTAAGACAAATAGGGCTAGAGTTCCAGGGAGTATGTCGGGTCTAATGAGTATAGTATTGTCAAAGGGGGTTAAAAAAAAAAAAAAAGTTGGTGGGAGATTGGAGAAGCAGTAGCCAAGGTAGAGAATATGGCTATTCGTTGTATTAATGAGGTGTCAGAAGGGAAAAGCCATAGAAAGGGGAAATAAGCTTTATCTTACTGAGCCTTCACAATTTTTAGGATTGTGTAAGCATTAACTTTGAAATGTTCTCCATGTTACTGGTTTAATAGCATGAATGTCCACTAACCTCTACAAAGCCTCCGGGGGCACCAAATGGAATGGTGACATCCACAGTGGTGAAATTATGATTCAAGATGTACTTGTACTCCTCAATTAGGGTTGAGTTTTGGATTATTCCATTAATCCCCATAGCGAATGTTTTATCGGTAACCTCTCCACTGATTAAAGGGCTGAGGACCACAGGAGACAACCAGGAGAGCGCAGAGGCAGTAAACACTGGAGGATCTGCCCAAGATGGAGAACATGCATGATTAAATGAGGCATGGGTCCATAACTAGACCCTAAGAGAAGCTTTAAACACCAATCCATACCTCTAGGACAGGCAATAGTAGTGTCTACGATGATCCGTAGAAGTGTTTGAGAATACAACATATTGCTTGGTACAACATCAAGATGAAAGTTGCCAACCTATAAAGAATGTTAGAAGTTAACCTGGGCAAAGTTAGACTAATGGCTGTAGCTATACCTAAAAATGAACAACCAATGTTGATCCACATGACACCATCAATGTCAGTAGGCATCCTCTTACCTCCACAACCTGGGACTCTGGAGTGTTGTATGGAGCTCTCAAGAGTACCCTGGTCACTGTTGCATTGACCCCATAACCTCTACTGATGGCTTCTTTGGCTGGGATAGCGCCAAGAGAGTTGTTGAACCAAACTTGCCACCTCTGAGAAATGCCCCCCTGTGATTGCAAAAAAAAATAAGATGCTGGTGTATCCAGAGGCATTTACAAGCGTAGACGTACATGGTGATCAGTACAAATGAAGCAACCTTCACCCATCATTGGGGTAAAGCTTTTGTTAACAGGGATGTTGTATTTTGGGATCAAAAGCAGATGGAGTTGTTGGGCTAGGTTGGAGTGACTCCCCCTTAAAGGCAGATTCAGATACCATCACATGAAAGGACTACACTAATGGGATCAGAGTGTCTAGTAAAGCTAAGAATGACTAGTGAAGTGTGACCTCCTTTGGAAAGAAACCTAGTTAAAAAGAGGTCTTCTAATAAGTTAGCCAATTTATTCGGGAACCCTGAAGAATACTATACTAAGGCACCTCAACATGTTAAGGAAATTACTGGGGAGAGGGGTGCCCAAGGTGCTAGAGTCATAAATTGGAAGACAAATGTCTGTCTATATAGTGCCCATGGAAATCACTGGGTACCTAACACCTGGACATAGGCACTGTGGCAGGCTCTGGCAGGCTCTGGCAGACCCCCCCCCCCTATATTACCTTAATATGCCCAAAGACATACAAGCACAGATCAGCAGAGACTAGAATGGCAGGACAAATACATCTTCATTTTCAACATTGAGGGGTCCATGGTCAAGATGGCCAGTTAGGACCAGGACAATGTAGAGAAGGATCCTCTATATAGATCCATACAGGATTAGAGACTCACCACAGTTCCAGATAGAGAAAGGATATTCAGTATCACAGTTGGAATGATCCTAGTAACAGACACCTAGAGGGGAGAAAAAGATTTAAAAAAAAAAAAATAATAATTTAGTGTAGCTCATGGTTGGCATCTTTTAAATTGCTGGCCGTATGTGACAGATTCTACAAACATGAGGGAAGGGAAAAAGGAGCTTCTTGTTGATACTTTGCCTTAAAGTCCAGGTTCTGTAGGGCAGGCCAACGCATAACCAACAAGTTCAGGACTTTTTAAAAGGCAGGACAACCCCCATGGGCCATGTAATGACGACATGCAGCTTTACCAGAACTAACTAACCAGAGATCTGCACTTGAGGTTTGAAAACCACAAGGGTCAAGTTAAGAACTTGGGTTTTCCCCTCAATAGTCATCAGTTAAGATTTCTAGCCATCACCTCCATGTAGTTCTCCTCACAGACGATCTCCCTCACATCCCAGGTCTCACTTGGGGTGCAGGACATTGAAACTGGAAATAGGCCGATTCTGCCACCTTGGTTTACCCTGAACTGCAGCTTAACATCAAACTGGTTGTCATTCTGAACACAATCCAGAAGAAAAAAGTAGTTAGACGTGGACAATGACATTCAGCCAGATTTCAACAATTTAACTTCCAACCAAGCTCATGTAGATGCCACCATAATCTGGGGCCTTCAAAGAACTTTCATAGGGAAACCTACTTTATTCTTCACCCAGCAGCCAAGGAAGGATATCCTGATTTCCACATTGCTATAGACATCTCTGGTGATTGTGTAGCCACACTGCGCAGCTCGGTTTGTCTGCATCACATCCGCAAATCCAGTGTCATCTGGAACAGAGAGGCTTGTGTGAGCACAACATGGAGAAGGTCTCCAGTACAAAGACAGCTGGATGGTTTACTTACTCAATGCTTCCAGCTGCCATGGACTAGATCCAATGTAGGTCTTATCCACCCAGATCCAGAACAAACGCGCCCGACATTCTGTCCTAAGAACGCCTGCTCGAGACAAGGTCAGGTTGAGTAGAGACAAAACCCTCAACTCCAAATCATTTACATGACTTGCCATCAACACCTCTAGAGATATGGTTGCCAGTTGTCCTCAGGAGAAAGATCCCCTTCCCAAATCTAAGTTGGAACAATTCTCCAGATCATGCAGACGCTAGTGATCAGGGGGGGTGTCTAGAAGGTCTAAGACATATACAGGCCTAGCACTGGACACAGATAGCAGCATTTACCAAGCAGAAGGCCAACACAGATCCATGTCTCCACCATAACTAACACCCACCAATCAGGTTACCACCTCTCCTAGATCTTCTACACTATGCCCCAGAGTGGATCAGGCTGGTACCCCAAGTCAGAACTAGCAGACGACTAGAGTTGACAAATCTTCTATACCATGTTCTACTTGGGATGATTAGATCCCACCAAGATTTTAGGCGACATGTCAAATCAACCGGAAGGCTACACATTATATGACTTGAAGGCCTCATTGAGGTTGGTTTAGGTTAAACAAAATTGAGAAGGTTTCATCTACGCGTTTTTTGCCTTGGTGGAACAACTCAAATCCTCCAAATAAAATTGGGAAACAGGGGCACATGGAAACCTTAAGTAAAGTAACTCCAATAATAAAGTGGGAGTTAAGAAAACGTGAGGTTTAAGAAAACAACTTACCAGGGGGGAAACTCCGAACTTGTGCTAAGCAGGGGGCGCCCAGACAGAGCAACGTCACTCTAAAAAAACCAAGATGGCTGCTTTAGTATAAAGGAAGACAGACGCCAAACACATCACACCAATGTATAGTACAAAAGACAAAAAGCACTGCAGCCAGCATAGGAGTAGGACTGGGCAGCACCCATACAAATACAAAAAACAGAAGTCCATGCTGAAAACTGCTGGAACTTGAGGCACCACAGCAGATAGAGCGTCATACAGTGCAACATACCCAGTAAGGAGTATCAAATACATCATGGTACCCAGTCAGCCACCAGGAACTCAACCACCTCAGCCAGGCCAGATATCAGTGTGAGCTCCCAGACACCTTTTATAACGGGCCGGTCAGGTGATCCCCATTATAATCACTAATTACTAATCAGCTCCACAGCTGCACTCACACTTCTGCCATACCACAATACACGCAGTCATGTGACCTGCCCCACGTATTCCTGCGCATGAAAACATTTACGGAGCTGCACGGCGACTTTTGAACCGTATTATGCTCAGATTCCATGACGATCACAGTGATCATGGTGGATTATCCGGTGTTATCGTCGCTTATGTGAGGTAGGGCGCGGGAAACGATACACAAACACTCCGCTATGGCGGTAACGCTTTGTGGCTTACCGAAACTGCGCTGGTCGGCGTGTGTAAAATGTGGTTTTATTGCTAAACTTTTTTTTCCCTGTAAGGGTGCGTTTACGTGAGACGCCTTGACCGCGTGGTAAAGAACGCATCATAAATCACAGCAAACCGTATGCAGTTTTAACGCCAATTGCGGCGGTTTTACGATTCCGTTTCCGCCTGTGTTGTTTTTACAGAGGAAACCTGTAAAATAATGTGTTTCAGTTGTACAATTTTTACCGCGCAGGAAATTTTTACCGCGCGGCCAAAAACGTCTCGTGTAAATGCAGCCTAAAAAACGACCGTCGGATATCACTTGCTTTTGTCGCGTATTTGCGGCAATTTGGGACTTCATTTTGCAATTTTGGGAAGTCTTTTTTTGCAACGCTTAACGTGAAATCGCTGCAAATCGCCACAGTCTTTGCGTAAGGCTGCAGTTAGATGAGACATTTTTGTCCGCACGGTAAAAACGCATCAAAAATTGTGTCAAAACTGCAAACGATTTTACCATAATTTTCCACGGCTTGCGATGCGGTTTTTGCAGGCGAAATGTGTAAATTTCATGTATTTTACCTGTAAAAACCGCAAAGGCAAAAACCGCATCGCAAACCGCGGCAACTTCTGGTAAAACCGCATGGACTTCAAAGTAGTGTGCGATTCATTTGCGACATGTCAGCGATGTTTTATCGTAAATGCAGACAAATGGCACTTATTTTATGTGCGCAACTTCCATGAGTCTTTTTTTTGGGCCGCAAGTTTCACAATCGCTGAAAATCCGTGTTTTTGTCGCTATTACGAAAATCACGACAAAAACCGTGATAAAGAGAGACTTACGTAGAAAAAAAAAAAAAATGCGTTAAGGAATTAGGCTACGGCAACACGCCGTTTTCGGTCGCGTGACACATTGCAAATGATAATTGTCGATGTGGTCGCGCTACTACACACAATAGGATGCGACCACAACTTGACAGTCGCGAAAAATCCAAATCGGCTGGATTTTTAGTCGCAGTTCACAAATCGCGAGCGACTTTTCCATGAACGTAATGTAAGTTGCATCCAACTGCGATTTATTTGCGACGTCAATGACTTTTTTGGGGTTTTACGTTGTCTAGTCCTAAATCTAGTCATGCGACGGCGTTGCAACAGAAATTCGTCCATAAATTGCACGCGAACACGTGAACTGGCTGTTGCCTATAGCAACCAATACGTTTTAAACAGCACTGGAAGAAATATAAGCTGTGCTGTGATTGGTTGCTATGGGTAACAGCCAGTGTTACACAATTGTCGTGAAAACCCCTCACGGTTTTGTCGCACCACGCGATTTGATGTCATGAAACCAAGTTCACCATGTAGCCCTAGACTAAAGTGGCACAAATTAAGCGAAATAGTTATTTATTTTTAGGAAATATATGAAAAAGTGTCAACCATAGGGACAAATAAAACAAAACTGTAAATAAAGGGTTAACTGAAAAAGAGTTCATATTGCGCATGTGCCTTGCCCTTTCGCGCGGTAGAATGCCGGTTGAAAACGCGCATGCGTACAACTCACACTACACATGGCCGACATTTGAACTCAATTACGTCACTCACACGTGACTTGTCCAAACCCTAAATTTTCAAAAATGTCCCACTTTAAAAAGTAAATAATTACTTGACAAACTGAAAAACTTAAAAAACCGGGAAAAATTATAAAAAAAAACAAAAAACTACCGTAACACATTCTATTACCGGAAGTAGCCCTCACTATTCCCGGTTCATGATGGGAGATGTAGTTTTTACGTCACTTCCCCGGTTCTAGAAGCGGTGCATGCCGGGAGTTGTCACTCACCACAAACACAGCTATGGAGGGGAATATCGCTCAGCGCCCTCTGTTTGGGGGGGCATTCTCTGCAATCCTGCCCCCCAATATACAAGATGTCAGGTGTCAGCTCTTGTGGTTGTATATATGATGTGTATATCTCCTCTATACTCCGGGCTCAGTCATGTATCAGGATTAGAGTGTCAGCTCTTGTGGTTGTATATATGATGTGTATATCTCCTCTATACTCCGGGCTCAGTCATGTATCAGGATTAGAGTGTCAGCTCTTGTGGTTGTATATATGATGTATATATCTCCTCTATACTCCGGGGTCAGTCATGTATCAGGATTAGAGTGTCAGCTCTTGTGGTTGTATATATGATGTGTATATCTCCTCTATACTCCGGGGTCAGTCATGTATCAGGATTAGAGTGTCGGCTCTTGTGGTTGTATATATGATGTGTATATCTCCTCTATATTCCGGGGTCAGTCATGTATCAGGATTAGAGTGTCAGCTCTTGTGGTTGTATATATGATGTGTATATCTCCTCTATACTCCGGGGTCAGTCATGTATCAGGATTAGAGTGTCCGCTCTTGTGGTTGTATATATGATGTGTATATCTCCTCTATACTCCGGGGTCAGTCATGTATCAGGATTAGAGTGTCCGCTCTTGTGGTTGTATATATGATGTGTATATCTCCTCTATACTCCGGGGTCAGTCATGTATCAGGATTAGAGTGTCAGCTCTTGTGGTTGTATATATGATGTGTATATATCTCCTCTATACTCCGGGGTCAGTCATGTATCAGGATTAGAGTGTCAGCTCTTGTGGTTGTATATATGATGTGTATATCTCCGCTATACTCCGGGGTCAGTCATGTATCAGGATTAGAGTGTCAGCTCTTGTGGTTGTATATATGATGTATATATCTCCTCTATACTCCGGGGTCAGTCATGTATCAGGATTAGAGTGTCAGCTCTTGTGGTTGTATATATGATGTATAGATCTCCTCTATACTCCGGGGTCAGTCATGTATCAGGATTAGAGTGTCCGCTCTTGTGGTTGTATATATGATGTATATATCTCCTCTATACTCCGGGGTCAGTCATGTATCAGGATTAGAGTGTCAGCTCTTGTGGTTGTATATATGATGTGTATATCTCCTCTATACTCCGGGCTCAGTCATGTATCAGGATTAGAGTGTCAGCTCTTGTGGTTGTATATATCTCCTCTATACTCAGGGGTCAGTCATGTATCAGGATTAGAGTGTCAGCTCTTGTGGTTGTATATATGATGTATAGATCTCCTCTATACTCCGGGGTCAGTCATGTATCAGGATTAGAGTGTCAGCTCTTGTGGTTGTATATATCTCCTCTATACTCAGGGGTCAGTCATGTATCAGGATTAGAGTGTCAGCTCTTGTGGTTGTATATATGATGTATAGATCTCCTCTATACTCCGGGGTCAGTCATGTATCAGGATTAGAGTGTCAGCTCTTGTGGTTGTATATATGATGTGTATATCTCCTCTATACTCCGGGGTCAGTCATGTATCAGGATTAGAGTGTCAGCTCTTGTGGTTGTATATATGATGTATATATCTCCTCTATACTCCGGGGTCAGTCATGTATCAGGATTAGAGTGTCAGCTCTTGTGGTTGTATATATCTCCTCTATACTCAGGGGTCAGTCATGTATCAGGATTAGAGTGTCAGCTCTTGTGGTTGTATATATGATGTATATATCTCCTCTATACTCCGGGGTCAGTCATGTATCAGGATTAGAGTGTCAGCTCTTGTGGTTGTATATATGATGTATAGATCTCCTCTATACTCCGGGGTCAGTCATGTATCAGGATTAGAGTGTCAGCTCTTGTGGTTGTATATATGATGTATAGATCTCCTCTATACTCCGGGGTCAGTCATGTATCAGGATTAGAGTGTCAGCTCTTGTGGTTGTATATATAATGTATATATCTCCTCTATACTCCGGGGTCAGTCATGTATCAGGATTAGAGTGTCAGCTCTTGTGGTTGTATATATGATGTATATATCTCCTCTATACTCCGGGGTCAGTCATGTATCAGGATTAGAGTGTCAGCTCTTGTGGTTGTATATATGATGTGTATATATCTCCTCTATACTCCGGGGTCAGTCATGTATCAGGATTAGAGTGTCAGCTCTTGTGGTTGTATATATGATGTGTATATCTCCTCTATACTCCGGGGTCAGTCATGTATCAGGATTAGAGTGTCAGCTCTTGTGGTTGTATATATGATGTGTATATCTCCTCTATACTCCGGGGTCAGTCATGTATCAGGATTAGAGTGTCAGCTCTTGTGGTTGTATATATGATGTATATATCTCCTCTATACTCCGGGGTCAGTCATGTATCAGGATTAGAGTGTCAGCTCCTGTGGTTGTATATATGATGTATATATCTCCTCTATACTCCGGGGTCAGTCATGTATCAGGATTAGAGTGTCAGCTCTTGTGGTTGTATATATGATGTATATATCTCCTCTATACTCCGGGGTCAGTCATGTATCAGGATTAGAGTGTCAGCTCTTGTGGTTGTATATATGATGTATAGATCTCCTCTATACTCCGGGGTCAGTCATGTATCAGGATTAGAGTGTCAGCTCTTGTGGTTGTATATATGATGTATAGATCTCCTCTATACTCCGGGGTCAGTCATGTATCAGGATTAGAGTGTCAGCTCTTGTGGTTGTATATATGATGTATAGATCTCCTCTATACTCCGGGGTCAGTCATGTATCAGGATTAGAGTGTCAGCTCTTGTGGTTGTATATATGATGTATAGATCTCCTCTATACTCCGGGGTCAGTCATGTATCAGGATTAGAGTGTCAGCTCTTGTGGTTGTATATATGATGTGTATATCTCCTCTATACTCCGGGGTCAGTCATGTATCAGGATTAGAGTGTCAGCTCTTGTGGTTGTATATATGATGTGTATATCTCCTCTATACTCCGGGGTCAGTCATGTATCAGGATTAGAGTGTCAGCTCTTGTGGTTGTATATATGATGTGTATATCTCCTCTATACTCCGGGGTCAGTCATGTATCAGGATTAGAGTGTCAGCTCTTGTGGTTGTATATATCTCCTCTATACTCCGGGGTCAGTCATGTATCAGGATTAGAGTGTCAGCTCTTGTGGTTGTATATATGATGTGTATATCTCCTCTATACTCCGGGGTCAGTCATGTATCAGGATTAGAGTGTCAGCTCTTGTGGTTGTATATATGATGTATAGATCTCCTCTATACTCCGGGGTCAGTCATGTATCAGGATTAGAGTGTCAGCTCTTGTGGTTGTATATATGATGTATATATCTCCTCTATACTCCGGGGTCAGTCATGTATCAGGATTAGAGTGTCAGCTCTTGTGGTTGTATATATGATGTATATATCTCCTCTATACTCCGGGGTCAGTCATGTATCAGGATTAGAGTGTCAGCTCTTGTGGTTGTATATATGATGTATAGATCTCCTCTATACTCCGGGGTCAGTCATGTATCAGGATTAGAGTGTCAGCTCTTGTGGTTGTATATATGATGTATATATCTCCTCTATACTCCGGGGTCAGTCATGTATCAGGATTAGAGTGTCAGCTCTTGTGGTTGTATATATGATGTGTATATCTCCTCTATACTCCGGGGTCAGTCATGTATCAGGATTAGAGTGTCAGCTCTTGTGGTTGTATATATGATGTATAGATCTCCTCTATACTCCGGGGTCAGTCATGTATCAGGATTAGAGTGTCAGCTCTTGTGGTTGTATATATGATGTATATATCTCCTTTATACTCCGGGGTCAGTCATGTATCAGGATTAGAGTGTCAGCTCTTGTGGTTGTATATATGATGTGTATGTCTCCTCTATACTCCGGGGTCAGTCATGTATCAGGATTAGAGTGTCAGCTCTTGTGGTTGTATATATGATGTATAGATCTCCTCTATACTCAGGGGTCAGTCATGTATCAGGATTAGAGTGTCAGCTCTTGTGGTTGTATATATGATGTATAGATCTCCTCTATACTCAGGGGTCAGTCATGTATCAGGATTAGAGTGTCAGCTCTTGTGGTTGTATATATGATGTGTATATCTCCTTTATACTCCGGGGTCAGTCATGTATCAGGATTAGAGTGTCAGCTCTTGTGGTTGTATATATGATGTATATATCTCCTCTATACTCCGGGGTCAGTCATGTATCAGGATTAGAGTGTCAGCTCTTGTGGTTGTATATATGATGTATAGATCTCCTCTATACTCCGGGGTCAGTCATGTATCAGGATTAGAGTGTCAGCTCTTGTGGTTGTATATATGATGTATATATCTCCTCTATACTCCGGGGTCAGTCATGTATCAGGATTAGAGTGTCAGCTCTTGTGGTTGTATATATGATGTGTATATCTCCTCTATACTCCGGGGTCAGTCATGTATCAGGATTAGAGTGTCGGCTCTTGTGGTTGTATATATGATGTATAGATCTCCTCTATACTCCGGGGTCAGTCATGTATCAGGATTAGAGTGTCAGCTCTTGTGGTTGTATATATGATGTATAGATCTCCTCTATACTCCGGGGTCAGTCATGTATCAGGATTAGAGTGTCAGCTCTTGTGGTTGTATATATGATGTGTATATCTCCTCTATACTCCGGGGTCAGTCATGTATCAGGATTAGAGTGTCAGCTCTTGTGGTTGTATATATCTCCTCTATACTCCGGGGTCAGTCATGTATCAGGATTAGAGTGTCAGCTCTTGTGGTTGTATATATGATGTGTATATCTCCTCTGTACTCCGGGGTCAGTCATGTATCAGGATTAGAGTGTCAGCTCTTGTGGTTGTATATATGATGTGTATATCTCCTCTATACTCCGGGGTCAGTCATGTATCAGGATTAGAGTGTCAGCTCTTGTGGTTGTGTATATCTCCTCTATACTCCGGGGTCAGTCATGTATCAGGATTAGAGTGTCAGCTCTTGTGGTTGTATATATGATGTGTATATATCTCCTTTATACTCCGGGGTCAGTCATGTATCAGGATTAGAGTGTCAGCTCTTGTGGTTGTATATATGATGTGTATATATCTCCTTTATACTCCGGGGTCAGTCATGTATCAGGATTAGAGTGTCAGCTCTTGTGGTTGTATATATGATGTGTATGTCTCCTCTATACTCCGGGGTCAGTCATGTATCAGGATTAGAGTGTCAGCTCTTGTGGTTGTATATATGATGTATAGATCTCCTCTATACTCCGGGGTCAGTCATGTATCAGGATTAGAGTGTCAGCTCTTGTGGTTGTATATATGATGTGTATGTCTCCTCTATACTCCGGGGTCAGTCATGTATCAGGATTAGAGTGTCGGCTCTTGTGGTTGTATATATGATGTATAGATCTCCTCTATACTCCGGGGTCAGTCATGTATCAGGATTAGAGTGTCAGCTCTTGTGGTTGTATATATGATGTGTATATCTCCTCTATACTCCGGGGTCAGTCATGTATCAGGATTAGAGTGTCAGCTCTTGTGGTTGTATATATGATGTGTATATCTCCTCTATACTCCGGGGTCAGTCATGTATCAGGATTAGAGTGTCAGCTCTTGTGGTTATATATATGATGTGTATATCTCCTCTATACTCCGGGGTCAGTCATGTATCAGGATTAGAGTGTCAGCTCTTGTGGTTGTATATATGATGTATAGATCTCCTCTATACTCCGGGGTCAGTCATGTATCAGGATTAGAGTGTCAGCTCTTGTGGTTGTATATATGATGTGTATATATCTCCTTTATACTCCGGGGTCAGTCATGTATCAGGATTAGAGTGTCAGCTCTTGTGGTTGTATATATGATGTATATATCTCCTCTATACTCCGGGGTCAGTCATGTATCAGGATTAGAGTGTCAGCTCTTGTGGTTGTATATATGATGTATAGATCTCCTCTATACTCCGGGGTCAGTCATGTATCAGGATTAGAGTGTCAGCTCTTGTGGTTGTATATATGATGTATATATCTCCTCTATACTCCGGGGTCAGTCATGTATCAGGATTAGAGTGTCAGCTCTTGTGGTTGTATATATGATGTATATATCTCCTCTATACTCCGGGGTCAGTCATGTATCAGGATTAGAGTGTCAGCTCTTGTGGTTGTATATATGATGTATAGATCTCCTCTATACTCCGGGGTCAGTCATGTATCAGGATTAGAGTGTCAGCTCTTGTGGTTGTATATATGATGTATAGATCTCCTCTATACTCCGGGGTCAGTCATGTATCAGGATTAGAGTGTCAGCTCTTGTGGTTGTATATATGATGTGTATATCTCCTCTATACTCCGGGGTCAGTCATGTATCAGGATTAGAGTGTCAGCTCTTGTGGTTGTATATATCTCCTCTATACTCCGGGGTCAGTCATGTATCAGGATTAGAGTGTCAGCTCTTGTGGTTGTATATATGATGTATATATCTCCTCTATACTCCGGGGTCAGTCATGTATCAGGATTAGAGTGTCAGCTCTTGTGGTTGTATATATGATGTATATATCTCCTCTATACTCCGGGGTCAGTCATGTATCAGGATTAGAGTGTCAGCTCTTGTGGTTGTATATATGATGTGTATATCTCCTCTATACTCCGGGGTCAGTCATGTATCAGGATTAGAGTGTCAGCTCTTGTGGTTGTATATATGATGTGTATATCTCCTCTATACTCCGGGGTCAGTCATGTATCAGGATTAGAGTGTCAGCTCTTGTGGTTGTATATATAATGTATATATCTCCTCTATACTCCGGGGTCAGTCATGTATCAGGATTAGAGTGTCAGCTCTTGTGGTTGTATATATGATGTATATATCTCCTCTATACTCCGGGGTCAGTCATGTATCAGGATTAGAGTGTCAGCTCTTGTGGTTGTATATATGATGTATATATCTCCTCTATACTCCGGGGTCAGTCATGTATCAGGATTAGAGTGTCAGCTCTTGTGGTTGTATATATGATGTATATATCTCCTCTATACTCTGGGGTCAGTCATGTATCAGGATTAGAGTGTCAGCTCTTGTGGTTGTATATATGATGTATATATCTCCTCTATACTCCGGGGTCAGTCATGTATCAGGATTAGAGTGTCCGCTCTTGTGGTTGTATATATGATGTATAGATCTCCTCTATATTCGGGGGTCAGTCATGTATCAGGATTAGAGTGTCAGCTCTTGTGGTTGTATATATGATGTGTATATCTCCTCTATACTCCGGGGTCAGTCATGTATCAGGATTAGAGTGTCAGCTCTTGTGGTTGTATATATAATGTATATATCTCCTCTATACTCCGGGGTCAGTCATGTATCAGGATTAGAGTGTCAGCTCTTGTGGTTGTATATATCTCCTCTATACTCCGGGGTCAGTCATGTATCAGGATTAGAGTGTCAGCTCTTGTGGTTGTATATATGATGTATATATCTCCTCTATACTCCGGGGTCAGTCATGTATCAGGATTAGAGTGTCAGCTCTTGTGGTTGTATATATGATGTATATATCTCCTCTATACTCCGGGGTCAGTCATGTATCAGGATTAGAGTGTCAGCTCTTGTGGTTGTATATATGATGTATATATCTCCTCTATACTCTGGGGTCAGTCATGTATCAGGATTAGAGTGTCAGCTCTTGTGGTTGTATATATGATGTATATATCTCCTCTATACTCCGGGGTCAGTCATGTATCAGGATTAGAGTGTCCGCTCTTGTGGTTGTATATATGATGTATAGATCTCCTCTATATTCGGGGGTCAGTCATGTATCAGGATTAGAGTGTCAGCTCTTGTGGTTGTATATATGATGTGTATATCTCCTCTATACTCCGGGGTCAGTCATGTATCAGGATTAGAGTGTCAGCTCTTGTGGTTGTATATATAATGTATATATCTCCTCTATACTCCGGGGTCAGTCATGTATCAGGATTAGAGTGTCAGCTCTTGTGGTTGTATATATGATGTATATATCTCCTCTATACTCCGGGGTCAGTCATGTATCAGGATTAGAGTGTCAGCTCTTGTGGTTGTATATATGATGTGTATATCTCCTCTATACTCCGGGGTCAGTCATGTATCAGGATTAGAGTGTCAGCTCTTGTGGTTGTATATATGATGTATATATCTCCTCTATACTCCGGGGTCAGTCATGTATCAGGATTAGAGTGTCAGCTCTTGTGGTTGTATATATGATGTGTATATCTCCTCTGTACTCCGGGGTCAGTCATGTATCAGGATTAGAGTGTCAGCTCTTGTGGTTGTATATATGATGTATATATCTCCTCTATACTCCGGGGTCAGTCATGTATCAGGATTAGAGTGTCAGCTCTTGTGGTTGTATATATGATGTGTATATCTCCTCTATACTCCGGGGTCAGTCATGTATCAGGATTAGAGTGTCAGCTCTTGTGGTTGTATATATGATGTATAGATCTCCTCTATACTCCGGGGTCAGTCATGTATCAGGATTAGAGTGTCAGCTCTTGTGGTTGTATATATGATGTATATATCTCCTCTATACTCCGGGGTCAGTCATGTATCAGGATTAGAGTGTCAGCTCTTGTGGTTGTATATATCTCCTCTATACTCTGGGGTCAGTCATGTATCAGGATTAGAGTGTCAGCTCTTGTGGTTGTATATATGATGTATATATCTCCTCTATACTCCGGGGTCAGTCATGTATCAGGATTAGAGTGTCAGCTCTTGTGGTTGTATATATGATGTATATATCTCCTCTATACTCCGGGGTCAGTCATGTATCAGGATTAGAGTGTCAGCTCTTGTGGTTGTATATATGATGTGTATATCTCCTCTATACTCCGGGGTCAGTCATGTATCAGGATTAGAGTGTCAGCTCTTGTGGTTGTATATATGATGTATATATCTCCTCTATACTCCGGGGTCAGTCATGTATCAGGATTAGAGTGTCAGCTCTTGTGGTTGTATATATGATGTGTATATCTCCTCTGTACTCCGGGGTCAGTCATGTATCAGGATTAGAGTGTCAGCTCTTGTGGTTGTATATATGATGTATATATCTCCTCTATACTCTGGGGTCAGTCATGTATCAGGATTAGAGTGTCAGCTCTTGTGGTTGTATATATGATGTATATATCTCCTCTATACTCCGGGGTCAGTCATGTATCAGGATTAGAGTGTCAGCTCTTGTGGTTGTATATATGATGTATATATCTCCTCTATACTCCGGGGTCAGTCATGTATCAGGATTAGAGTGTCAGCTCTTGTGGTTGTATATATGATGTATATATCTCCGCTATACTCCGGGGTCAGTCATGTATCAGGATTAGAGTGTCAGCTCTTGTGGTTGTATATATGATGTGTATATCTCCTCTATACTCCGGGGTCAGTCATGTATCAGGATTAGAGTGTCAGCTCTTGTGGTTGTATATATGATGTATATATCTCCTCTATACTCCGGGGTCAGTCATGTATCAGGATTAGAGTGTCAGCTCTTGTGGTTGTATATATGATGTGTATATATCTCCTTTATACTCCGGGGTCAGTCATGTATCAGGATTAGAGTGTCAGCTCTTGTGGTTGTATATATGATGTATAGATCTCCTCTATACTCCGGGGTCAGTCATGTATCAGGATTAGAGTGTCAGCTCTTGTGGTTGTATATATGATGTATAGATCTCCTCTATACTCCGGGGTCAGTCATGTATCAGGATTAGAGTGTCAGCTCTTGTGGTTGTATAGATCTCCTCTATACTCCGGGGTCAGTCATGTATCAGGATTAGAGTGTCAGCTCTTGTGGTTGTATATATGATGTATATATCTCCTCTATACTCCGGGGTCAGTCATGTATCAGGATTAGAGTGTCAGCTCTTGTGGTTGTATATATCTCCTCTATACTCCGGGGTCAGTCATGTATCAGGATTAGAGTGTCGGCTCTTGTGGTTGTATATATGATGTATATATCTCCTCTATACTCCGGGGTCAGTCATGTATCAGGATTAGAGTGTCAGCTCTTGTGGTTGTATATATGATGTGTATATCTCCTCTATACTCCGGGGTCAGTCATGTATCAGGATTAGAGTGTCAGCTCTTGTGGTTGTATATATGATGTATATATCTCCTCTATACTCCGGGGTCAGTCATGTATCAGGATTAGAGTGTCAGCTCTTGTGGTTGTATATATGATGTGTATATCTCCTCTGTACTCCGGGGTCAGTCATGTATCAGGATTAGAGTGTCAGCTCTTGTGGTTGTATATATGATGTATATATCTCCTTTATACTCCGGGGTCAGTCATGTATCAGGATTAGAGTGTCAGCTCTTGTGGTTGTATATATGATGTATAGATCTCCTCTATACTCCGGGGTCAGTCATGTATCAGGATTAGAGTGTCAGCTCTTGTGGTTGTATATATGATGTATATATCTCCTCTATACTCCGGGGTCAGTCATGTATCAGGATTAGAGTGTCAGCTCTTGTGGTTGTATATATGATGTATATATCTCCTCTATACTCTGGGGTCAGTCATGTATCAGGATTAGAGTGTCAGCTCTTGTGGTTGTATATATGATGTATATATCTCCTCTATACTCCGGGGTCAGTCATGTATCAGGATTAGAGTGTCAGCTCTTGTGGTTGTATATATCTCCTCTATACTCCGGGGTCAGTCATGTATCAGGATTAGAGTGTCAGCTCTTGTGGTTGTATATATGATGTATAGATCTCCTCTATACTCCGGGGTCAGTCATGTATCAGGATTAGAGTGTCAGCTCTTGTGGTTGTATATATGATGTATAGATCTCCGCTATACTCCGGGGTCAGTCATGTATCAGGATTAGAGTGTCAGCTCTTGTGGTTGTATATATGATGTGTATATCTCCTCTATACTCCGGGGTCAGTCATGTATCAGGATTAGAGTGTCAGCTCTTGTGGTTGTATATATGATGTGTATATATCTCCTCTATACTCCGGGGTCAGTCATGTATCAGGATTAGAGTGTCAGCTCTTGTGGTTGTATATATGATGTGTATATCTCCTCTATATTCCGGGGTTTAGTCATGTATCAGGATTAGAGTGTCAGCTCTTGTGGTTGTATATATGATGTGTATATCTCCTCTATACTCCGGGGTCAGTCATGTATCAGGATTAGAGTGTCGGCTCTTGTGGTTGTATATATGATGTATATATCTCCTCTATACTCCGGGGTCAGTCATGTATCAGGATTAGAGTGTCAGTTCTTGTGGTTGTATATATGATGTGTATATCTCCTCTATACTCCGGGGTCAGTCATGTATCAGGATTAGAGTGTCGGCTCTTGTGGTTGTATATATGATGTATATATCTCCTCTATACTCCGGGGTCAGTCATGTATCAGGATTAGAGTGTCAGCTCTTGTGGTTGTATATATGATGTATAGATCTCCTCTATACTCCGGGGTCAGTCATGTATCAGGATTAGAGTGTCAGCTCTTGTGGTTGTATATATGATGTATATATCTCCTCTATACTCCGGGGTCAGTCATGTATCAGGATTAGAGTGTCAGCTCTTGTGGTTGTATATATGATGTGTATATCTCCTCTATACTCCGGGGTCAGTCATGTATCAGGATTAGAGTGTCAGCTCTTGTGGTTGTATATATGATGTGTATATCTCCTCTATACTCCGGGGTCAGTCATGTATCAGGATTAGAGTGTCAGCTCTTGTGGTTGTATATATGATGTATAGATCTCCTCTATACTCCGGGGTCAGTCATGTATCAGGATTAGAGTGTCAGCTCTTGTGGTTGTATATATGATGTATATATCTCCTCTATACTCCGGGGTCAGTCATGTATCAGGATTAGAGTGTCAGCTCTTGTGGTTGTATATATGATGTGTATATCTCCTCTATACTCCGGGGTCAGTCATGTATCAGGATTAGAGTGTCAGCTCTTGTGGTTGTATATATGATGTATATATCTCCTCTATACTCTGGGGTCAGTCATGTATCAGGATTAGAGTGTCAGCTCTTGTGGTTGTATATATGATGTGTATATCTCCTCTATACTCCGGGGTCAGTCATGTATCAGGATTAGAGTGTCAGCTCTTGTGGTTGTATATATGATGTATATATCTCCTCTATACTCCGGGGTCAGTCATGTATCAGGATTAGAGTGTCAGCTCTTGTGGTTGTATATATGATGTGTATATCTCCTCTATACTCCGGGGTCAGTCATGTATCAGGATTAGAGTGTCAGCTCTTGTGGTTGTATATATGATGTATAGATCTCCTCTATACTCCGGGGTCAGTCATGTATCAGGATTAGAGTGTCAGCTCTTGTGGTTGTATATATGATGTATAGATCTCCTCTATACTCCGGGGTCAGTCATGTATCAGGATTAGAGTGTCAGCTCTTGTGGTTGTATATATGATGTATAGATCTCCTCTATACTCCGGGGTCAGTCATGTATCAGGATTAGAGTGTCAGCTCTTGTGGTTGTATATATGATGTATAGATCTCCTCTATACTCCGGGGTCAGTCATGTATCAGGATTAGAGTGTCAGCTCTTGTGGTTGTATATATGATGTATATATCTCCTCTATACTCCGGGCTCAGTCATGTATCAGGATTAGAGTGTCAGCTCTTGTGGTTGTATATATGATGTGTATATCTCCTCTATACTCCGGGGTCAGTCATGTATCAGGATTAGAGTGTCAGCTCTTGTGGTTGTATATATGATGTATAGATCTCCTCTATATTCCGGGGTCAGTCATGTATCAGGATTAGAGTGTCGGCTCTTGTGGTTGTATATATGATGTGTATATCTCCTCTATACTCCGGGGTCAGTCATGTATCAGGATTAGAGTGTCAGCTCTTGTGGTTGTATATATGATGTGTATATCTCCTCTATACTCCGGGGTCAGTCATGTATCAGGATTAGAGTGTCAGCTCTTGTGGTTGTATATATGATGTGTATATCTCCTCTATACTCCGGGGTCAGTCATGTATCAGGATTAGAGTGTCAGCTCTTGTGGTTGTATATATGATGTATATATCTCCTCTATACTCCGGGGTCAGTCATGTATCAGGATTAGAGTGTCAGCTCTTGTGGTTGTATATATGATGTATATATCTCCTCTATACTCCGGGGTCAGTCATGTATCAGGATTAGAGTGTCAGCTCTTGTGGTTGTATATATGATGTATATATCTCCTCTATACTCCGGGGTCAGTCATGTATCAGGATTAGAGTGTCAGCTCTTGTGGTTGTATATATGATGTATAGATCTCCTCTATACTCCGGGGTCAGTCATGTATCAGGATTAGAGTGTCGGCTCTTGTGGTTGTATATATGATGTATATATCTCCTCTATACTCCGGGGTCAGTCATGTATCAGGATTAGAGTGTCAGCTCTTGTGGTTGTATATATGATGTGTATATCTCCTCTATACTCCGGGGTCAGTCATGTATCAGGATTAGAGTGTCAGCTCTTGTGGTTGTATATATGATGTGTATATCTCCTCTATACTCCGGGGTCAGTCATGTATCAGGATTAGAGTGTCAGCTCTTGTGGTTGTATATATGATGTATATATCTCCTTTATACTCCGGGGTCAGTCATGTATCAGGATTAGAGTGTCAGCTCTTGTGGTTGTATATATGATGTATATATCTCCTTTATACTCCGGGGTCAGTCATGTATCAGGATTAGAGTGTCAGCTCTTGTGGTTGTATATATGATGTATAGATCTCCTCTATACTCCCGGGGTCAGTCATGTATCAGGATTAGAGTGTCAGCTCTTGTGGTTGTATATATGATGTGTATATATCTCCTTTATACTCCGGGGTCAGTCATGTATCAGGATTAGAGTGTCAGCTCTTGTGGTTGTATATATGATGTATAGATCTCCTCTATACTCCCGGGGTCAGTCATGTATCAGGATTAGAGTGTCAGCTCTTGTGGTTGTATATATGATGTATATATCTCCTCTATACTCCGGGGTCAGTCATGTATCAGGATTAGAGTGTCAGCTCTTGTGGTTGTATATATGATGTGTATATCTCCTCTATACTCCGGGGTCAGTCATGTATCAGGATTAGAGTGTCAGCTCTTGTGGTTGTATATATGATGTATATATCTCCTCTATACTCCGGGGTCAGTCATGTATCAGGATTAGAGTGTCAGCTCTTGTGGTTGTATATATCTCCTCTATACTCCGGGGTCAGTCATGTATCAGGATTAGAGTGTCAGCTCTTGTGGTTGTATATATGATGTATAGATCTCCTCTATACTCCGGGGTCAGTCATGTATCAGGATTAGAGTGTCAGCTCTTGTGGTTGTATATATCTCCTCTATACTCCGGGGTCAGTCATGTATCAGGATTAGAGTGTCAGCTCTTGTGGTTGTATATATGATGTGTATATCTCCTCTATACTCCGGGGTCAGTCATGTATCAGGATTAGAGTGTCAGCTCTTGTGGTTGTATATATGATGTATATATCTCCTCTATACTCCGGGGTCAGTCATGTATCAGGATTAGAGTGTCAGCTCTTGTGGTTGTATATATGATGTATATATCTCCTCTATACTCCGGGGTCAGTCATGTATCAGGATTAGAGTGTCAGCTCTTGTGGTTGTATATATGATGTGTATATCTCCTCTATACTCCGGGGTCAGTCATGTATCAGGATTAGAGTGTCAGCTCTTGTGGTTGTATATATGATGTATATATCTCCTCTATACTCCGGGGTCAGTCATGTATCAGGATTAGAGTGTCAGCTCTTGTGGTTGTATATATGATGTGTATATCTCCTCTATATTCCGGGGTCAGTCATGTATCAGGATTAGAGTGTCAGCTCTTGTGGTTGTATATATGATGTATATATCTCCTCTATACTCCGGGGTCAGTCATGTATCAGGATTAGAGTGTCAGCTCTTGTGGTTATATATATGATGTATATATCTCCTCTATACTCCGGGGTCAGTCATGTATCAGGATTAGAGTGTCAGCTCTTGTGGTTGTATATATGATGTGTATATCTCCTCTGTACTCCGGGGTCAGTCATGTATCAGGATTAGAGTGTCAGTTCTTGTGGTTGTATATATGATGTGTATATCTCCTCTATACTCCGGGGTCAGTCATGTATCAGGATTAGAGTGTCAGCTCTTGTGGTTGTATATATGATGTATATATCTCCTCTATACTCCGGGGTCAGTCATGTATCAGGATTAGAGTGTCAGCTCTTGTGGTTGTATATATGATGTGTATATCTCCTCTATACTCCGGGGTCAGTCATGTATCAGGATTAGAGTGTCCGCTCTTGTGGTTGTATATATGATGTGTATATCTCCTCTATACTCCGGGGTCAGTCATGTATCAGGATTAGAGTGTCAGCTCTTGTGGTTGTATATATGATGTGTATATCTCCTCTATACTCCGGGGTCAGTCATGTATCAGGATTAGAGTGTCAGCTCTTGTGGTTGTATATATGATGTATAGATCTCCTCTATACTCCGGGGTCAGTCATGTATCAGGATTAGAGTGTCAGCTCTTGTGGTTGTATATATGATGTATAGATCTCCTCTATACTCCGGGGTCAGTCATGTATCAGGATTAGAGTGTCAGCTCTTGTGGTTGTATATATGATGTGTATATATCTCCTCTATACTCCGGGGTCAGTCATGTATCAGGATTAGAGTGTCAGCTCTTGTGGTTGTATATATGATGTGTATATCTCCTCTATACTCCGGGGTCAGTCATGTATCAGGATTAGAGTGTCAGCTCTTGTGGTTGTATATATAATGTATATATCTCCTCTATACTCCGGGGTCAGTCATGTATCAGGATTAGAGTGTCAGCTCTTGTGGTTGTATATATGATGTATAGATCTCCTCTATACTCCGGGGTCAGTCATGTATCAGGATTAGAGTGTCAGCTCTTGTGGTTGTATATATGATGTATATATCTCCTCTATACTCCGGGGTCAGTCATGTATCAGGATTAGAGTGTCAGCTCTTGTGGTTGTATATATGATGTGTATATCTCCTCTATACTCCGGGGTCAGTCATGTATCAGGATTAGAGTGTCAGCTCTTGTGGTTGTATATATGATGTATAGATCTCCTCTATACTCCGGGGTCAGTCATGTATCAGGATTAGAGTGTCAGCTCTTGTGGTTGTATATATGATGTGTATATCTCCTCTATACTCCGGGGTCAGTCATGTATCAGGATTAGACTCTCAGCTCTTGTGGTTGACATTTTCGCCTTGTGTTCACACAGTGACCTCCGGGAGATACCTGACAACCAGGAGGTGTTCGTCCATGCAGACACTGACCAGAGCATCATTGTGGAGATCCTAGAATATCAAGGGGGGATGTCAGACCCGGATGCCGCTCGGTGAGGGGGATCTTTGGAGTTTTTGGGGTCTTTCTTTCTGCAGTTCTTACATTGGCCACTAGATGTCAGTGCAACCTGTGCAGATATTGCTATCCAGCTGTGTTGTAAACCTTCTCTGTACATTACAGGGTTTCTGGGTTTTTTGATGGGCATGACCCTGGTGACATATAAGCTCTTTCTTTCTCTGCTGCAGATACCATTTTGAAGATGTCGCTGCGAGCAATGATGCCCAGGGCAGAGCAGAGGTCGTGAGCGTGGAGCCCTTCCCCCTGGCACAGCTATCTCTCACCAGCTGCTCCAATGCCTGGGCACTTACAGGGCACCAGCTAGTCTCCAAGTTCAATGAGCAGGTAAGACCTCTTCTTTGTTTATACCATTATAACTCCCAGCATGCACTGATGTCTGATTGGAATTGTAGTTTCATCAAAGCTGGAAAGTTTACAAAGCGTTTAAATATTGTCTGGACATTACTTCTATATTTTTCCCCCTGCAGGCTCAGAATACAGTAACTATACATATGGCGTTATTCCGTATACAGCAGCACGCCACCGACCTCCTGGTGACCTTCAATGATCCGGTAGCTATTAAGTAAGTGACAGAAGGAAATTATGAGACTACTCCTCCTCCTGCAGGGTGATACATATAGAAGAGAGCTATGAGACTACTCCTCCTCCTGCAGGGTGATACATATAGAAGAGAGCTATGAGTCTACTCCTCCTCCTGCAGGGTGATACATATAGAAGAGAGCTATGAGACTACTCCTCCTCCTGCAGGGTGATACATATAGAAGAGAGCTATGAGACTACTCCTCCTCCTGCAGGGTGATACATATAGAAGAGAGCTATGAGACTACTCCTCCTGCAGGGTGATACATATAGAAGAGGGCTATGAGTCTACTCTCCTCCTGCAGGGTGATACATATAGAAGAGAGCTATGAGTCTACTCCTCCTCCTGCAGGGTGATACATATAGTAGAGAGCTATGAGTCTACTCCTCCTCCTGCAGGGTGATATATATAGAAGAGAGCTATGAGTCTACTCCTCCTCCTGCAGGGTGATGTATATAGAAGAGAGCTATGAGTCTACTCCTCCTCCTGCAGGGTGATGTATATAGAAGAGAGCTATGAGACTACTCCTCCTCCTGCAGGGTGATACATATAGAAGAGAGCTATGAGACTACTCCTCCTCCTGCAGGGTGATACATATAGAAGAGAGCTATGAGACTACTCCTCCTCCTGCAGAGTGATATATATAGAAGAGAGCTATGAGACTACTCCTCCTCCTGCAGTGTGATATATATATAGAAGAGAGCTATGAGTCTACTACTCCTCCTGCAGGGTGATACATATAGAAGAGAGCTATGAGCCTACTCCTCCTCCTGCAGGGTGATACATATAGAAGAGAGCTATGAGACTACTCCTCCTCCTGCAGGGTGATACATATAGAAGAGAGCTATGAGACTACTCCTCCTCCTGCAGGGTGATACATATAGAAGAGAGCTGAGAGTCTACTCCTCCTCCTGCAGGGTGATATATATAGAAGAGAGCTATGAGTCTACTCCTCCTCCTGCAGGGTGATACATATAGAAGAGAGCTATGAGTCTACTCCTCCTCCTGCAGGGTGATATATATAGAAGAGAGCTATGAGACTACTCCTCCTCCTGCAGGGTGATATATATATAGAAGAGAGCTATGAGACTACTCCTCCTCCTGCAGGGTGATATATATAGAAGAGAGCTATGAGACTACTCCTCCTCCTGCAGGGTGATATATATAGAAGAGAGCTATGAGTCTACTCCTTCTCCTGCAGGGTGATAAATATAGAAGAGAGCTATGAGTCTACTCCTCCTCCTGCAGGGTGATATATATAGAAGAGAGCTATGAGTCTACTCCTCCTCCTGCAGGGTGATATATATAGAAGAGAGCTATGAGTCTACTCCTCCTCCTGCAGGATGATATATATAGAAGAGAGCTATGAGACTACTCCTCCTCCTGCAGGGTGATACATATAGAAGAGAGCTATGAGTCTACTCCTCCTCCTGCAGGGTGATACATATAGAAGAGAGCTATGAGTCTACTCCTCCTCCTGCAGAGTGATACATATAGAAGAGAGCTATGAGACTCCTCCTCCTCCTGCAGGGTGATATATATATAGAAGAGAGCTATGAGACTACTCCTCCTCCTGCAGGGTGATACATATAGAAGAGAGCTATGAGACTACTCCTCCTCCTGCAGGGTGATACATATAGAAGAGAGCTATGAGACTACTCCTCCTCCTGCAGGGTGATATATATATAGAAGAGAGCTATGAGACTACTCCTCCTCCTGCAGGGTGATACATATAGAAGAGAGCTATGAGACTACTCCTCCTCCTGCAGGGTGATACATATAGAAGAGAGCTATGAGACTACTCCTCCTCCTGCAGGGTGATACATATAGAAGAGAGCTATGAGTCTACTCCTCCTCCTGCAGGGTGATATATATATAGAAGAGAGCTATGAGTCTACTCCTCCTCCTGCAGGGTGATATATAGAAGAGAGCTATGAGACTACTCCTCCTCCTGCAGGGTGATACATATAGAAGAGAGCTATGAGTCTACTCCTCCTCCTGCAGGGTGATACATATAGAAGAGAGCTATGAGTCTACTCCACCTCCTGCAGGGTGATATATATAGAAGAGAGCTATGAGACTACTCCTCCTCCTGCAGGGTGATACATATAGAAGAGAGCTATGAGTCTACTCCTCCTCCTGCAGGGTGATACATATAGAAGAGAGCTATGAGACTACTCCTCCTCCTGCAGGGTGATATATATAGAAGAGAGCTATGAGTCTACTCCTCCTCCTGCAGGGTGATACATATAGAAGAGAGCTATGAGACTACTCCTCCTCCTGCAGGGTGATATATATATAGAAGAGAGCTATGAGTCTACTCCTCCTCCTGCAGGGTGATATATATAGGAGAGAGCTATGAGACTACACCTCCTCCTGCAGGGTGATATATATAGAAGAGAGCTATGAGACTACTCCTCCCCCTGCAGGGTGATACATATAGAAGAGAGCTATGAGTCTACTCCTCCTCCTGCAGGGTGATATATATAGAAGAGAGCTATGAGACTACTCCTCCTCCTGCAGGGTGATATATATAGAAGAGAGCTATGAGTCTACTCCTCCTCCTGCAGGGTGATATATATAGAAGAGAGCTATGAGTCTACTCCTCCTCCTGCAGGGTGATACATATAGAAGAGAGCTATGAGTCTACTCCTCCTCCTGCAGGGTGATATATATAGAAGAGAGCTATGAGACTCCTCCTCCTCCTGCAGGGTGATACATATAGAAGAGAGCTATGAGTCTACTCCTCCTCCTGCAGGGTGATATATATAGAAGAGAGCTATGAGACTACCCCTCCTCCTGCAGGGTGTTACATATAGAAGAGAGCTATGAGACTACTCCTCCCCCTGCAGGGTGATACATATAGAAGAGAGCTATGAGTCTACTCCTCCTCCTGCAGGGTGATAGATATAGAAGAGAGCTATGAGTCTACTCCTCCTCCTGCAGGGTGATACATATATAGAAGAGAGCTATGAGTCTACTCCTCCTCCTGCAGGGTGATATATATAGAAGAGAGCTATGAGTCTACTCCTCCTCCTGCAGGGTGATATATAGAAGAGAGCTATGAGTCTACTCCTCCTCCTGCAGGGTGATATATATATAGAAGAGAGCTATGAGACTACTCCTCCTCCTGCAGGGTGATAGATATAGAAGAGAGCTATGAGTCTACTCCTCCTCCTGCAGGGTGATACATATAGAAGAGAGCTATGAGTCTACTCCTCCTCCTGCAGGGTGATATATATAGGAGAGAGCTATGAGTCTACTCCTCCTCCTGCAGGGTGATATATATAGAAGAGAGCTATGAGACTACTCCTCCTTCTGCAGGGTGATATATATAGAAGAGAGCTATGAGTCTACTCCTCCTCCTGCAGGGTGATACATATAGAAGAGAGCTATGAGTCTACTCCTCCTCCTGCAGGGTGACACATATAGAAGAGAGCTATGAGACTACTCCTCCTCCTGCAGGGTGATATATATAGAAGAGAGCTATGAGACTACTCCTCCTCCTGCAGGGTGATACATATAGAAGAGAGCTATGAGTCTACTCCTCCTCCTGCAGGGTGATATATATAGAAGAGAGCTATGAGTCTACTCCTCCTCCTGCAGGGTGATACATATAGAAGAGAGCTATGAGTCTACTCCTCCTCCTGCAGGGTGATATATATAGAAGAGAGCTATGAGTCTACTCCTCCTCCTGCAGGGTGATACATATAGAAGAGAGCTATGAGTCTACTCCTCCTCCTGCAGGGTGATATATATAGAAGAGCTATGAGATTACTCCTCCTCCTGCAGGGTGATATATATATAGAAGAGAGCTATGAGACTACTCCTCCTCCTGCAGGGTGATACATATAGAAGAGAGCTATGAGACTACTCCTCCTCCTGCAGGGTGATATATATAGAAGAGAGCTATGAGATTACTCCTCCTCCTGCAGGGTGATATATATAGAAGAGAGCTATGAGACTACTCCTCCTCCTGCAGGGTGATCTATATAGAAGAGAGCTATGAGTCTACTCCTCCTCCTGCAGGGTGATACATATAGAAGAGAGCTATGAGTCTACTCCTCCTCCTGCAGGGTGATATATATAGAAGAGAGCAATGAGTCTACTCCTCCTCCTGCAGGGTGATACATATATAGAAGAGAGCTATGAGTCTACTCCTCCTCCTGCAGGGTGATATATATAGAAGAGAGCTATGAGACTACTCCTCCTCCTGCAGGGTGATATATATAGAAGAGAGCTATGAGTCTACTCCTCCTCCTGCAGGGTGATATATATAGAAGAGAGCTATTAGTCTACACTTCCTCCTGCAGGGTGATACACATAGAAGAGAGCTATGAGTCTACTCCTCCTCCTGCAGGGTGATACACATAGAAGAGAGCTATGAGACCACTCCTCCTCCTACAGGGTGATATATATAGAAGAGAGCTATGAGTCTTCTCCTCCTCCTGCAGGGTGATAGATATAGAAGAGAGCTATGAGTCTTCTCCTCCTCCTGCAGGGTGATATATATAGAAGAGAGCTATGAGACTACTCCTCCTCCTGCAGGGTGATATATATAGAAGAGAGCTATGAGACTACTCCTCCTCCTGCAGGGTGATACATATAGAAGAGAGCTATGAGACTACTCCTCCTCCTGCAGGGTGATATATATAGAAGAGCGCTATGAGACTACTCCTCCTCCTGCAGGGTGATACATATAGAAGAGAGCTATGAGACTACTCCTCCTCCTGCAGGATGATATATATAGAAGAGAGCTATGAGTCTACTCCTCCTCCTGCAGGGTGATATATATAGAAGAGAGCTATGAGTCTTCTCCTCCTCCTGCAGGGTGATATATATAGAAGAGAGCTATGAGACTACTCCTCCTCCTGCAGGATGATATATGTAGGAGAGAGCTATGAGTCTACTCCTCCTCCTGCAGGGTGATATATATAGAAGAGAGCTATGAGTCTTCTCCTCCTCCTGCAGGGTGATATATATAGAAGAGAGCTATGAGACTACTCCTCCTCCTGCAGGGTGATATATATATATAGAAGAGAGCTATGAGACTACTCCTCCTCCTGCAGGGTGATAGATATAGAAGAGAGCTATGAGTCTACTCCTCCTCCTGCAGGGTGATACATATATAGAAGAGAGCTATGAGTCTACTCCTCCTCCTGCAGGGTGATATATATAGAAGAGAGCTATGAGTCTACTCCTCCTCCTGCAGGGTGATATATAGAAGAGAGCTATGAGTCTACTCCTCCTCCTGCAGGGTGATATATATATAGAAGAGAGCTATGAGACTACTCCTCCTCCTGCAGGGTGATAGATATAGAAGAGAGCTATGAGTCTACTCCTCCTCCTGCAGGGTGATACATATATAGAAGAGAGCTATGAGTCTACTCCTCCTCCTGCAGGGTGATATATATAGAAGAGAGCTATGAGTCTACTCCTCCTCCTGCGGGGTGATATATAGAAGAGAGCTATGAGTCTACTCCTCCTCCTGCAGGATGATACAGAAGAGAGCTATGAGACTACTCCTCCTCCTGCAGGGTGATACATATAGAAGAGAGCTATGAGTCTACTCCTCCTCCTGCAGGGTGATATATATAGGAGAGAGCTATGAGTCTACTCCTCCTCCTGCAGGGTGTTATATATAGAAGAGAGCTATGAGACTACTCCTCCTCCTGCAGGGTGATATATATAGAAGAGAGCTATGAGTCTACTCCTCCTCCTGCAGGGTGATACATATAGAAGAGAGCTATGAGTCTACTCCTCCTCCTGCAGGGTGACACATATAGAAGAGAGCTATGAGACTACTCCTCCTCCTGCAGGGTGATATATATAGAAGAGAGCTATGAGTCTTCTCCTCCTCCTGCAGGGTGATATATATAGAAGAGAGCTATGAGTCTACTCCTCCTCCTGCAGGGTGATATATATAGAAGAGAGCTATGAGTCTACTCCTCCTCCTGCAGGGTGATACATATAGAAGAGAGCTATGAGTCTACTCCTCCTCCTGCAGGGTGATATATATAGAAGAGCTATGAGATTACTCCTCCTCCTGCAGGGTGATATATATATAGAAGAGAGCTATGAGACTACTCCTCCTCCTGCAGGGTGATACATATAGAAGAGAGCTATGAGACTACTCCTCCTCCTGCAGGGTGATATATATAGAAGAGAGCTATGAGATTACTCCTCCTCCTGCAGGGTGATATATATAGAAGAGAGCTATGAGACTACTCCTCCTCCTGCAGGGTGATATATATAGAAGAGAGCTATGAGTCTACTCCTCCTCCTGCAGGGTGATACATATAGAAGAGAGCTATGAGTCTACTCCTCCTCCTGCAGGGTGATATATATAGAAGAGAGCAATGAGTCTACTCCTCCTCCTGCAGGGTGATACATATAGAAGAGAGCTATGAGTCTACTCCTCCTCCTGCAGGGTGATATATATAGAAGAGAGCTATGAGACTACTCCTCCTCCTTCAGGGTGATATATATATAGAAGAGAGCTATGAGACTACTCCTCCTCCTGCAGGGTGATATATATAGAAGAGAGCTATTAGTCTACACTTCCTCCTGCAGGGTGATACACATAGAAGAGAGCTATGAGTCTACTCCTCCTCCTGCAGGGTGATACACATAGAAGAGAGCTATGAGACTACTCCTCCTCCTGCAGGGTGATATATATAGAAGAGAGCTATGAGACTCCTCCTCCTCCTGCAGGGTGATACATATATATAGAAGAGAGCTATGAGTCTACTCCTCCTCCTGCAGGGTGATACACATAGAAGAGAGCTATGAGACTACTCCTCCTCCTGCAGGGTGATACATATAGAAGAGAGCTATGAGTCTACTCCTCCTCCTGCAGGGTGATATATATAGAAGAGAGCTATGAGACTACTCCTCCTCCTGCAGGGTGATACATATAGAAGAGAGATATGAGACTACTCCTCCTCCTGCAGGGTGATATATATAGAAGAGAGCTATGAGTCTTCTCCTCCTCCTGCAGGGTGATATATATAGAAGAGAGCTATGAGTCTACTCCTCCTCCTGCAGGGTGATATATATAGAAGAGAGCTATGAGTCTACCCCTCCTCCTGCAGGGTGATATATATAGAAGAGAGCTATGAGTCTACTCCTCCCCCTGCAGGGTGATACATATAGAAGAGAGCTATGAGACTACTCCTCCTCCTGCAGGGTGATACATATAGAAGAGAGCTATGAGTCTACTCCTCCTCCTGCAGGGTGATACATATAGAAGAGAGCTATGAGTCTACTCCTCCTCCTGCAGGGTGATATATATATATATATATAGAAGAGAGCTATGAGTCTACTCCTCCTCCTGCAGGGTGATATATATATATAGAGAAGAGAGCTATGAGTCTACTCCTCCCCCTGCAGGGTGATACATATAGAAGAGAGCTATGAGTCTACTCCTCCTCCTGCAGGGTGATATATATATATATATATATATAGAAGAGAGCTATGAGTCTACTCCTCCCCCTGCAGGGTGATACATATAGAAGAGAGCTATGAGACTACTCCTCCTCCTGCAGGGTGATACATATAGAAGAGAGCTATGAGTCTACTCCTCCTCCTGCAGGGTGATACATATAGAAGAGAGCTATGAGTCTACTCCTCCTCCTGCAGGGTGATATATATATATATATATAGAAGAGAGCTATGAGTCTACTCCTCCTCCTGCAGGGTGATATATATATATAGAGAAGAGAGCTATGAGTCTACTCCTCCCCCTGCAGGGTGATACATATAGAAGAGAGCTATGAGACTACTCCTCCTCCTGCAGGGTGATACATATAGAAGAGAGCTATGAGTCTACTCCTCCTCCTGCAGGGTGATACATATAGAAGAGAGCTATGAGTCTACTCCTCCTCCTGCAGGGTGATACATATAGAAGAGAGCTATGAGTCTACTCCTTCTCCTGCAGGGTGATACATATAGAAGAGAGCTATGAGTCTACTCCTCCTCCTGCAGGGTGATATATATATATAGAAGAGAGCTATGAGTCTACTCCTCCTCCTGCAGGGTGATATATATAGAAGAGAGCTATGAGACTACTCCTCCTCCTGCAGGGTGATACATATAGAAGAGAGCTATGACTCTACTCCTCCTCCTGCAGGGTGATATATATAGAAGAGAGCTATGAGTCTACCCCTCCTCCTGCAGGGTGATATATATAGAAGAGAACTATGAGACTAATCCTCCTCCTGCAGGGTGATACATATAGAAGAGAGCTATGAGTCTACTCCTCCTCCTGCAGGGTGATATATATATATATAGAAGAGAGCTATGAGTCTACTCCTCCCCTGCAGGGTGATACATATAGAAGAGAGCTATGAGACTACTCCTCCTCCTGCAGGGTGATATATATAGAAGAGAGCTATGAGTCTACTCCTCCTCCTGCAGGGTGATATATATAGAAGAGAGCTATGAGTCTACTCCTCCTCCTGCAGGGTGATATATATATATATAGAGAAGAGAGCTATGAGTCTACTCCTCCCCCTGCAGGGTGATACATATAGAAGAGAGCTATGAGACTACTCCTCCTCCTGCAGGGTGATATATATAGAAGAGAGCTGAGTCTACTCCTCCTCCTGCAGGGTGATACATATAGAAGAGAGCTATGAGTCTACTCCTCCTCCTGCAGGGTGATACATATAGAAGAGAGCTATGAGTCTACTCCTTCTCCTGCAGGGTGATACATATAGAAGAGAGCTATGAGTCTACTCCTCCTCCTGCAGGGTGATATATATATATAGAAGAGAGCTATGAGTCTACTCCTCCTCCTGCAGGGTGATATATATAGAAGAGAGCTATGAGACTACTCCTCCTCCTGCAGGGTGATACATATAGAAGAGAGCTATGACTCTACTCCTCCTCCTGCAGGGTGATATATGTAGAAGAGAGCTATGAGTCTACCCCTCCTCCTGCAGGGTGATATATATAGAAGAGAGCTATGAGTCTACTCCTCCTCCTGCAGGGTGATATATATAGAAGAGAGCTATGAGTCTACTCCTCCTCCTGCAGGGTGATATATATATATAGAAGAGAGCTATGAGACTACTCCTCCTCCTGCAGGGTGATATATATAGAAGAGAACTATGAGACTAGTCCTCCTCCTGCAGGGTGATATATATAGAAGAGAACTATGAGACTAGTCCTCCTCCTGCAGGGTGATATATATATAGAAGTGAGCTATGAGTCTACTCCTCCTCCTGCAGGGTGATACATATAGAAGAGAGCTATGAGACTACTCCTCCTCCTGCAGGGTGATATATATATATAGAAGAGAACTATGAGACTACTCCTCCTCCTGCAGGGTGATACATATAGAAGAGAGCTATGAGTCTACTCCTCCTCCTGCAGGGTGATACATATAGAAGAGAGCTATGAGTCTACACCTCCTCCTGCAGGGTGATACATATAGAAGAGAGCTATGAGACTACTCCTCCTCCTGCAGGGTGATACATATAGAAGAGAGCTATGAGTCTACTCCTCCTCCTGCAGGGTGATACATATAGAAGAGAGCTATGAGTCTACTCCTCCTCCTGCAGGGTGATATATATATAGAAGAGAGCTATGAGACTACTCCTCCTCCTGCAGGGTGATATATATAGAAGAGAGCTATGAGTCTACTCCTCCTCCTGCAGGGTGGTATATATAGAAGAGAGCTATGAGTCTACTCCTCCTCCTGCAGGGTGATATATATAGAAGAGAGCTATGAGACTACTCCTCCTCCTGCAGGGTGATATATATAGAAGAGAGCTATGAGTCTACTCCTCCTCCTGCAGGGTGATATATATATAGAAGAGAGCTATGAGACTACTCCTCCTCCTGCAGGGTGATATATATAGAAGAGAACTATGAGACTAGTCCTCCTCCTGCAGGGTGATATATATAGAAGAGAACTATGAGACTAGTCCTCCTCCTGCAGGGTGATATATATATAGAAGTGAGCTATGAGTCTAGTCCTCCTCCTGCAGGGTGATACATATAGAAGAGAACTATGAGACTACTCCTCCTCCTGAAGGGTGATACATATAGAAGAGAGCTATGAGTCTACTCCTCCTCCTGCAGGGTGGTACATATAGAAGAGAGCTATGAGTCTGCTCCTCCTCCTGCAGGGTGATACATATAGGAGAGCTATGAGTCTACTCCTCCTCCTGCAGGGTGATACATATAGAAGAGAGCTATGAGACTACTCCTCCTCCTGCAGGGTGAGACATATAGAAGAGAGCTATGAGACTACTCCTCCTCCTGCAGGGTGATATATATAGAAGAGAGCTATGAGTCTGCTCCTCCTCCTGCAGGGTGATACATATAGGAGAGCTATGAGTCTACTCCTCCTCCTGCAGGGTGATACATATAGAAGAGAGCTATGAGACTACTCCTCCTCCTGCAGGGTGAGACATATAGAAGAGAGCTATGAGACTACTCCTCCTCCTGCAGGGTGATAAATATAGAAAGGAGCTACGAGACTACTCCTCCTCCTGCAGGGTGATAAATATAGAAAGGAGCTACGAGTCTACTCCTCCTCCTGCAGGGTGATATATATAGAAGAGAGCTATGAGACTACTCTTCCTCCTGCAGGGTGATATATATAGGAGAGAGCTATGAGACTACTCCTCCTCCTGCAGGGTGATACATATAGAAGAGAGCTATGAGTCTACTCCTCCTCCTGCAGGGTGATACATATAGAAGAGAGCTATGAGTCTACTCCTCCTCCTGCAGGGTGATATATATAGAAGAGAGCTATGAGTCTACTCCTCCTGCAGGGTGATATATATAGAAGAGAGCTATGAGTCTACTCCTCCTCCTGCAGGGTGATACATATAGAAGAGAGCTATGAGACTCCTCCTCCTCCTGCAGGGTGATATATATAGAAGAGAGCTATGAGACTACTCCTCCTGCAGGGTGATATATATATAGAAGGGAGCTATGAGACTACTCCTCCTCCTGCAGGGTGATACATATAGAAGAGAGCTATGAGTCTACTCCTCCTCCTGCAGGGTGATATATATATAGAAGAGAGCTATGAGTCTACTCCTCCTCCTGCAGGGTGATCTATATATATATAGAAGAGAGCTATGAGACTACTCCTCCTGCAGGGTGATACATATAGAAGAGCTATGAGTCTACTCCTCCTTCAGGGTGATATATATAGAAGAGAGCTATGAGAATACTCCTCCTCCTGCAGGGTGATATATATAGAAGAAAGCTATGAGTCTACTCCTCCTCCTGCAGGGTGATATATATATATATAGAAGAGAGCTATGAGTCTACTCCTCCTCCTGCAGGGTGATATATATAGAAGAGAGCTATGATTCTACTCCTCCTCCTGCAGGGTGATATATATATAGAAGAGAGCTATGAGACTACTCCTCCTCCTACAGGGTGATATATATATATAGAAGAGAGCTATGAGACTACTCCTCCTCCTGCAGGGTGATATATATAGAAGAGAGCTATGAGACTACTCCTCCTCCTGCAGGGTGATACATATAGAAGAGAGCTATGAGACTACTCCTCCTGCAGGGTGATATATATAGAAGAGAGCTATGAGACTCCTCCTCCTCCTGCAGGGTGATATATATATAGAAGAGAGCTATGAGTCTACTCCTCCTCCTGCAGGGTGATATATATAGAAGAGAGCTATGAGACTACTCCTCCTCCTGCAGGGTGATACATATAGAAGAGAGCTATGAGACTACTCCTCCTCCTGCAGGGTGATATATATATAGAAGAGAGCTATGAGTTTACTCCTCCTCCTGCAGGGTGATATATATAGAAGAGAGCTATGAGTCTACTCCTCCTCCTGCAGGGTGACATGGTTTCTTTTTGAGTCTGTATAATCTATTGTGTCTCATCTTTCAGTCCGGACAGCAGCAGTGCGGGTGCTGGGATTTCTGAGATTTCTTCCCCTGCTTGGACCGTTGAAGATTACCACCGACTCCTATGTAGTTTCCAGCTCCATGATCCCGGCATTTTTGGCTGATGTTACGGTTGTGATGTTGATGATGACACAGTGGCCTCCGCTGGACTACTCTACCTTTCTGAGCGGTCCGCACCTCCAGTATCAGTATTCCTTAGGCACTCTTCACGTGGCCTTTTTGAACTACGTCGGGGAAACCACTCGGCAGACACAAACTTGTCTATAGGACTCTATTAAGTCAATGGAAAACCAAAGAGTGTCCTTTTGCATTCCGTACGACTGGTATATGTCGGTATAGATCGAATAGCATAGTATGTTACGCTATTTCATCCTGAGGGATCCTGCAAAAATACTTGTACTGCTTGTTAAACTTTTTATCACCATGAGAGCCTATGGTAACGTATCCCTCACAGGTATACGTTAAACAGATATGTCGGGAAGCTCCAGTGACATCACTGTCCATATATGGGCAGTGACATCAGGAGCCTCCCCAGGGCTAGAGTCACTGAGCGACGTATCCCACTATATGTTATACTGAGGGATTCATTTTGGCCTTCTGTCAGTGGTATAAGTCGGGGGTCCCTCCTGCGTGTACTTCAGACGAAAGGCCAAAACGAGATGTGAAGAGGGCCTTATCTCCGAGTTTGAATCTTTGACCGGAGGTGGGGGTGTTTTATGGAAGAATGAGAATCTCTTTACCTCATGATGTGATATGAAGGGGGTCTAAGGCGCTGACTTATTGGAGATCGAAGGACCTGGGTTTCCTTGAACTCTTTCACTATACATGCAATTTAGAAACATAAATTTGAAATCTAAATCTTTGCAGCTTTTGATTGTCATTACATAATATGCTAGCTGTAAAAATTATTCACACTCCTTGGACTATTTAAAAAATGGAGAAACAAATATCTAAGAAATAATCGCCATTAATTACAAATGTGAATAATATAAAATAAAAATATTCGTTATAATGTGTTTGTATTCAATAAGTCGGTGCCCCAGCAATAAGGGCCACCGTCCTTCAAAGAGTAATGGTCTCTACTTAAGAAATCTGTCATGTGAAATTCAGTTTTATTTGTCATTTCTTTGCAGCAGAATGAAGCTTAGACCAAAAGTTATGTAGATCCAGAAATACTGTGCCAAAATTACATACAGTGAGCGACCAGCTGTTTAATGCCTAGAGAGAACGAAATAAAAAATGTTTATATGTAATCTGACAGCACATTGAATAGTATAATACTGCCCCCTATATACAAGAATATAACTACTATAATACTGCTCCTATATACAAGAATATAACTACTATAATACTGCCCCTATATAAAAGAATATAACTACTATAATACTGCTCCTATGTACAAGAATATAACTACTATAATACTGCCCCCTATATACAAGAATATAACTACTATAATACTACCTCCTATATACAAGAATATAACTACTATAATACTGCCCTCTATATACAAGAATATAACTACTATAATACTGCTCCTATGTACAAGAATATAACTACTATAATACTGCCCCCTATATACAAGAATATAACTACTATAATACTACCTCCTATATACAAGAATATAACTACTATAATACTGCCCCTATATAAAAGAATATAACTACTATAATACTGCTCCTATGTACAAGAATATAACTACTATAATACTGCCCCCTATATACAAGAATATAACTACTATAATACTGCCCCCTATATACAAGAATATAACTACTATAATACTACCTCCTATATACAAGAATATAACTACTATAATACTGCTCCTATATACAAGAATATAACTACTATAATACTGCCTCCTATATACAAGAATATAACTACTATAATACTGCTCCTATATACAAGAATATAACTACTATAATACTGCCCCTATATACAAGAATATAACTACTATAATACTGCCCCCTATGTACAAGAATATAACTACTATAATACTGCTCCTATATACAAGAATATAACTACTATAATACTACTATATACAAGAATATAACTACTATAATACTGCCCCATATATACAAGAAGATGACTACTATGAAACTGACCCTATATACAAGAATATAACTACTATAATACTGCCCCCTATGTACAAGAATATAACTACTATAATACTGCCCCTATATACAAGAATATAACTACTATAATACTGCCCCTATATACAAGAATATAACTACTATAATACTGCCCCCTATATACAAGAATATAACTACTATAATACTGCCCCTGTATACAAGAATATAACTACTATAATACTGCCCCTATATACAAGAATATAACTACTATAATACTGCCTCCTATATACAAGAATATAACTACTATAATACTGCGCCTATATACAAGAATATAACTACTATAATACTGCCCCCTAAATACAAGAATATAACTACTATAATACTACCTCCTATATACAAGAATATAACTACTATAATACTGCCCCCTATATACAAGAATATAACTACTATACTGCTCCTATATACAAGAATATAACTACTATAATACTGCCCCTATGTACAAGAATATAACTACTATAATACTGCCCCCTATATACAAGAATATAACTACTATAATACTGCCCCCTATATACAAGAATATAACTACTATAATACTACCTCCTATATACAAGAATATAACTACTATAATACTGCCCCCTATGTACAAGAATATAACTACTATAATACTGCCCCCTATATACAAGAATATAACTACTATAATACTGCCCCCTATATACAAGAATATAACTACTATAATACTACCTCCTATATACAAGAATATAACTACTATAATACTGCCCCCTATGTACAAGAATATAACTACTATAATACTGCCCCTATATACAAGAATATAACTACTATAATACTGCCCCTATATACAAGAATATAACTACTATAATACTGCCCCCTATATACAAGAATATAACTACTATAATACTGCCCCTGTATACAAGAATATAACTACTATAATACTGCCCCTATATACAAGAATATAACTACTATAATACTGCCTCCTATATACAAGAATATAACTACTATAATACTGCGCCTATATACAAGAATATAACTACTATAATACTGCTCCTATATACAAGAATATAACTACAATAATACTGCTTCCTATATACAAGAATATAACTACTATACTGCTCCTATATACAAGAATATAACTACTATAATACTGCCCCTATGTACAAGAATATAACTACTATAATACTGCCCCCTAAATACAAGAATATAACTACTATAATACTACCTCCTATATACAAGAATATAACTACTATAATACTGCCCCCTATATACAAGAATATAACTACTATACTGCTCCTATATACAAGAATATAACTACTATAATACTGCCCCTATGTACAAGAATATAACTACTATAATACTGCCCCCTATATACAAGAATATAACTACTATAATACTGCCCCCTATATACAAGAATATAACTACTATAATACTGCCCCTATATACAAATATATAACTACTATAATACTGCCCCTATATACAAGAATATAACCACTATAATACTGACCCCTATATACAAGAATATAACTACTATAATACTGCCCCTATATACAAGAATATAACTACTATAATACTGACCCCTATATACAAGAATATAACTACTATAATACTGCCCCTATATACAAATATATAACTACTATAATACTGCCCCTATATACAAGAATATAACCACTATAATACTGACCCCTATATACAAGAATATAACTACTATAATACTGCCCCCTATATACAAGAATATAACTACTATAATACTGCTCCTATATACAAGAATATAACTACTATAATACTGACCCCTATATACAAGAATATAAGTACTATAATACTGCTCCTATATACTAGAATATAACTACTATAATACTGCCCATATATACAAGAATATAACTACTATAATACTGACCCCTATATACAAGAATATAACTACTATAATACTGCCTATATATACAAGAATATAACTACTATAATACTGCCCCTATATACAAGAATATAACTACTATAATACTACCTCCTATATACAAGAATATATCTACTATAATACTGCCACTATATACAAGAATATAACTACTATAATACTGCCCCTATATACAAGAATATAACTACTATAATACTGCCCCTATATACAAGAATATAACTATAATACTGCCCCTTATATACAAGAATGTAACTACTATAATACTGTTCCCTATATACAAGAATATAACTGCTATAATACTGCCCCTATATACAAGAATATAACTACTATAATACTGCCCCCTATATACAAGAATATAACTACTATAATACTACCCCTATATACAAGAATATAAGTACTATAATACTGCTCCTATATACAAGAATATAACTACTATAATACTGCTCCCTATACACAAGAATATAACTACTATAATACTGCCCCTATATACAAGAATATAACTACTATAATACTGCCTCTTATATACAAGAATATAACTACTATAATACTGCCCCTATATACAGGAATATATCTACTATAATACTGCCCCCTATATACAAGAATATAACTACTATAATACTGCCCCTATATACAAGAATATAACTACTATAATACTGCCCCCTATACACAAGAATATAACTACTATAATACTGCCCCTATATACAAGAATATAACTACTATTATACCGCCCCTATATACTAGAATATAACTACTATAATACTGCCCCTATATACAGGAATATATCTACTATAATACTGCCCCCTATATACAAGAATATAACTACTATAATACTGCCCCTATATACAAGAATATAACCACTATAATACTGTCCCTATATACAAGAATATAACTACTATAATACTGCCCCTATATACAAGAATATAACTACTATAATACTGCTCCCTATATACAAGAATATAACTACTATAATACTGCCCCTATGTACAAGAATATAACTACTATAATACTATCCCCTATATACAAGAATATAACTACTATAATACTGCCCCCTATATACAAGAATATAACTACTATAATACTGCTCCCTATACACAAGAATATAACTACTATAATACTGCTCCCTATATACAAGAATATAACCACTATAATACTGCCCCTATATACAAGAATATAACCACTATAATACTGTCCCTATATACAAGAATATAACTACTATAATACTGCCCCTATATACAAGAATATAAGTGTAACTGTTTTTATAACCACTAGGTGGCACTGTTTACTGCGGAAAAATAATAACGGACTTCAAGCACTACCCAGATACCACTAGGCTGGGTTCACACGTGGCGGAATTTCACTTAAATTCCGCTGCGGACACTCCGCAGCGTTAATCCGCAGCGGAGCCGTTTGTCCATTGACTTACACTTTAATTTAGCAGTGTTCGTTTAGACGAGGCGTAAAATTCCGCTGCGGAGCATAGGCTGCGGAGCGGAATTTGGTGTCCGCAGCATGCTCTGTCTGTTGCGGAGCAGTGGCGGACTCATGGCGGAATTTCTCCATTGACTTCAATGGAGATTCTAAGTTCCGCAATGAAGTCCGCAGCTGTCATGCACATGTCATGTGTGCTGCGGATGCGTCTTGCTTTTTTAACTTGACATTTCTTCATTCTGGCTGGACCTATGTATTTCTAGGTCTACAGCCAGACTGAGGAAGTCAATAGGGCTCCCGTAATGACGGGAGCGTTGCTAGTAGACGTCAGTAAATAGTCACTGTCCAGGGTGCTGAAAGAGTTAAGCGATCGGCAGTAACTGTTTCTGCACCCGGGACAGTGACTACCGATCCCAATATACATGTATCTGTAAAAAAAAATGAAGTTCGTACTTACCGAGAACTCCCTGTTTCTGTCTCCAGTCCGGCCTCCCAGGATGACGTTTCAGTCTAAGTGACGGCTGCAGCCAATCACAGGCTAATAACAGGCTGCAGCGGTCACATGGACTGCCGCGTCATCCAGGGAGGTCGGGCTGGATGCCGAAAGAGGGACGCGTCACCAAGACAACGGCCGGTAAGTATGAAATTCGTTTACTTTCACTAGGGAAAGTGCTGTCCCTTCTCTCTATCCTGCACTGATAGGGAGAAGGGAAGCACTTTTCCCGCAGTCCGCAGCAGCTAGTCCGCATCAATTTTCTGCACATTTTGTGCAGATCCGCAGCCGTAATCCGCAACCCGGATTAGGTGCGGCATTGATGCGGACAGTTGCGGAGGAAATCCGCCACGTGTGGTCATGCCCCAACAGAGAAGGAAACCATGTAAGACTTTGTTCACAAAACTTTTGAGTCCTCATACGACTTTCCTTTTGGCCTCTGTCGTGGCTGGTATTTGTCTGTATTCTATGTTGTATTGTTTTTTTGCTCTATAGAAAAGTGTAGTCAGCCACGCTTTTGTATTCTGAGTGTATCTGCAAATAAACAGTGCGGCATATATGTTCTTTCAATATGGCAATTCATGGATGTCGTCAACCTATAGAGTGGCATACCCCAGTTATACTGTATATGGGGCAGTACTCTCTACTATGTCAAGTGGAAGGCTCAGACGTGATGTGAACGGAGCCTAACTTCAGGTTTTAGATATGTAGTAATTTGTGTGACCATTTAGTGACCAGCCTCCTGACATAGGTCAAAGCTTAAGACATCTTTCCATCTGCGCCAACTTAAAGGGTTTGTCCATGTTTAGTTAAACTGGTCACTTGCTGATCTGTGGTCTTCTAGAATAAGGGCTGCTATCTAAAGTGGGTCTCCTGTGTAAAAGGCTAATAGTTGGGGTGGTGATTCTTATCGAGAGAGGTGGTCCAAAGAGGACAACCTCCTTTTAGGTTTGATTATTTAATATACAATATAGGCCGGGGCGTTTAGGGGCTACTGGAAGGTAAATCCCCTTCTACGAATTGAGATGTAGCTGTCCTAGAGATTCACAGATTAAGGTCATGTGACTTTATCTGAAGACTCTGGTCCCACCAACTTCGCTGCCATAGAAGACGCTCTTTAGATTGAGTCCGAACTTTTGTTCTCGTACAAACCTTTTTGTATTATGTGACTTCATTCTGTGTGGTCTTCACTTCTGACCCATTGAGGGCCTGATCCAGAAATTGTCCCTCAAGAGGATCTAGGGTAGAAGAGAAGAAGAGGGGTGCACTTGTATATTTACAATAATATATTGTTTTAGGGTGGAATCCAGAAGACATTTGCTTCTGTCTTATTGCAGTTTTACCATGGCTGAAACACTTTTTGAAAGCTTAAGATCATAGATTCTATCAGTTAAGATGAAAGAAGACAGAAGAAGGACCACCGACATTCACCAGCCCCCCCAACCCAATGCTTGAAGGTTCATGCTTTACAAAGACTACTGATGCCATAGGTGGCAAAATGTCCAGTGGCAATATCTCTGATATCCATGTGGTGCCAATGGCCGGATCAACAATTGTAAGAGTCTTCAGAACTTTTTGGATGGTTTTAATCTGTTATGGTGATCGATCTACTATGGTAAATACAGATAAAAATCAGCTATACAGTAGGTCGGGCAGGGGCATCAGAGAGAGGAAAGAGCAGGGTCTATGCATTGCTATGAAGACTGGGTAACTCTGTGACTAAATGATCACTCCATGGCTGGTAAAAAAATATTCTACTGTTACCTTAGAGTGACCCGGCTACAAAAAGTCAGGAGCATAACTGGTCGACATAGAAAGAAAATTGTGCCCACTGTGATAGAATAAGAGGAATTCTTTACTATTGGATTCCTAACAAGTCTTGTCAGAAGTGGTCTTTATGGGAGAGTTCCCACAAAAACAGCCGTTCCTTCCTTTAAGTGAGTTCAAATGTAATATGTTTTGGCCCAAATATTTGGGCTGGTGAGCGCTAATGGGGTCTGCAAACAAATATGAAGCAGGGTCATCTAATATCCCAAGGGTGTCTGGTTTGTCCTAAATAAAACAATGACCCCAAACACATGGCCAAGGTCACAAAAACTCCAGTGAAAAGGAGGCCGTCCGAGAATGTCCTGTAATATCTGCTGAGATACAATGTATGAAATTTACTGCCTGAAGTAGAACGATTAAAATATTGTTTAATTGATAAATCATTAAAAATGAGCTACTCTAGCCCTAAATTTCAATAGAACAGGCTCAGATACGGTGGTCAGTCATGAAGAGAGGAATACTCGTGTGATGATAGTTATTCCAACCACCAAGCAAAACCTCTCCCCTTATAGTATACTGCACTGACGCACCTCACTGACATAGGAGATAATCCAACGCGTTTCCGTGCCACTAATACAGGTGACACATCATCAGGGACTATCCATTCGGTTTATTTATTGTTTCATCTATTACTGCCGGTAAGCACAGTTGTGTGCTGAATTGAACCTCACGGCGCGTATACGGCTCTAATGCATTGGCCGCACACGCGCCGGCGAAGTTCCGGCCTATTTGACAGGCCAAAGCCCACCCACTCAGCTGACGTAGCTAGGGCCAGGCACCAACCCGCAGATGGGAAAGTTGTCATCCTTTAAATTTGAGACGGGGCATTCCGAAGGGCCAATACCTGAGGGCACGCCGGAACTGTTCGACCATATCCGACTATAAGATTTCGGCTTATGAATTAGAAAACAGATTTCGGCGGAGAGGGTATCCGAGACAAGTACTTAAAGATGCATACCAGAATGCACTAGGTAGGAATCGGGATGATCTATTGAACCCTAAACCGAAGGAAGTGGAGGAGGAAATAGTTAGGGTCATCGGTACCTTTGACTCCTCTAATGTGGAGGTTCGGTCCATCCTACAACGTTTTTGGGGTATTCTGCAAGCCGACCCAGACATTGGGGGTTTGGTAGGAAAATCTCCCCTGATTACCTATAGACGTGGATGCAATGTCAAGGATCGTCTAGTTCACAGCCATTTAAATATCCAGGACCCTGTTGGCACTTGGTTGAATCGTGGCTTAAAAGGAAGTTATAGATGTGGGTCATGCAAAGCCTGTGAGTCAATACTCTGTAGCAGTAAGTTTAGGAGTACCATTACGGGGAAAAGCTTTGAGACCAGGTCCTACATAAATTGCAAAACCAAGGGGTTGGTCTACTTAATTACCTGCGATTGTAAAAAGCAATATGTAGGGAAAACTAAAAGGGAATTCAGAAGGAGGATTAGAGAGCATATTGAGCATGTCAAATGAAAGCTGATTGGCTGTTGGATAGGAGGCTCGGCACTTTTCCTGCAACGTCATTTTTGACGTGTTCACTGCGGGTTGGTGCCTGGCCCTAGCTACGTCAGCTGAGTGGGTGGGCTTTGGCCTGTCAAATAGGCCGGAACTTCGCCGGCGCGTGTGCGGCCAATGAGTTAGAGCCGTATACGCGCCGTGAGGTTCAATTCAGCACACAACTGTGCTTACCGGCAGTAATAGATGAAACAATAAATAAACCGAATTGATAGTCCCTGATGATGTGTCACCTGTATTAGTGGCACGGAAACGCGTTGGATTATCTCCTATGTCAGTGAGGTGCGTCAGTGCAGTATACTATAAGGGGAGAGGTTTTGCTTGGTGGATGGAATAACTATCATCACACGAGTATTCCTCTCTTCATGACTGACCACCGTTCTATTGAAATTTAGGGCTAGAGTAGCTCATTTTTAATGATTTATCAATTAAACAATATTTTAATCGTTCTACTTCAGGCAGTAAATTTGAATCATTAACGGAACGTAACAATCTTATCATTGTGCATATTTTGAGATACAATATATGGCCCAAAGTACGTGGATCCCCCTTCTTATTATTGAGTTAAGGTGTTTTAGCTACAGACTCGTGCATCAAATCAAGCACACAGCCATGTAATCTCCATGGACAAACATTGCTAGTAGTATGGGTCGTACTGAAGACCTCAATGACTTTACACGTGATACTGTCATAGGATGTCACCTTTGCCACTAATCTATTTGTGAAATATTTGCTAGATGTGCCCTGGTCACCTGTAAGTGTTATCTGCTAGATCTGCCCTGGTCACCTGTAAGTGCTATTATCTGACGCGGTTACCTATATGTGCTATTATGGTGAAGTGGAAGTGTCTAGGTGTAACATCAGCTCAGTCATGAAGCGTTAGACCACACTAACTCACATAGTAGGGCCACCAAGTTCTGAAGAGTGTAGCGCATAAAAATAGCCGGAGCTTCATAAAATGGGTTTCCATGGTTGCTTCACACAAGCCTACCGGAATGCATATTGCCTACTGTTATATTTGGTGGAGGAGGCACAATGGCCTGGGGCTTGGTTTTAGAGTTTGGCCCCTTATTTCCAGTGAAGGATAATGTTAATTCTACAGCATACAAAGACATTTTACACAAATGTAGTTTCTAACTTTGTGTTAACCGTTTCAAACCCAGACAACCCCTTTGGAATAAATTGTAACTCCGATTGTGAGCCAAACCTTGTCTTCAACGTCCGTGTCTGACCTCACAAATGCTTCTTTGTCTTAATTGGCACAAATTCCCACAGACTCCAAAATAATTTGGAAAGTCTTCCCAGAAGAGTGGAGGTTGTTATATTCTCAAAAAGGGGCCCAACTCCATAATAACGCCCATGGTTGGTAAATGAGATGTCGAACAAGCTCATATAGGTGTGATGATCAGGGGTCCACGTACTTTTGGCCAGATAATGTAGATGCAACTAAGACAAAATGTTCAGAAGAACAGTGGCAACTTCTCCAAGACGTTTTGTGCTATCTGCTGTAGTAGATTATCGTCTCATAGGACTACACGTCATTGTACCTGAGGCATCTGCTTTGATTCAGACCTTGTTCTCGGTGGTGTCCTCTTCTCTGATCCATTACTGCCTTCATCCTGCAATTCTCCAACAATTGCTTTTACAAGAAAAGGCTATTGGTTGGGGATCATGGGGTCATTGGCACATGTTAGCCCGGGAACCAAGAAGAAAAGATGTATATTCTTAGGGGAAAACATCTACTTGGGTGTAAATGACTCGTTTTACAACCTACTGGACAGGTCATTATCATTATCATAGGCTCCAATGTTAAATTGATTACTTGCAGTATTGATGCAGCTTCCGGTCATTGCCGGCATAGCATACGAGTAACGAGATGGCCAAATATGTCTTATGTTTTAACTTGTCGGAGAATCTATGTGCTACTTGTAAGATCCATTGAATTTCAGTTTTAGTTTCCCTATCACTTTAAGAATGGGCATGATGGGTGATATTGTCCAACCTGATGTCATGATCCGTGAGTATGTGGACCCACTAGGCCGCACCGCTGTAGCAGAGTAGCAGCTGGCCAAACAACAGTCCTAGTACAAGAGTACCTTTGATAGTCCAGACAGTAGCAGAGGCTTAGGCACAAAAGAACTTGAAGGCAGATGATGCCACACGTGGTGGGTGATATCATGTGCGTGCGCTGGAAAACATCACCAATTGGCCCATGATCACCCTGGACTATAAAAAGGGCTCTGCCCTTTCACTCCTTGCCTGAGCTTTATTGTGCATACCCATAAAGCAAATGGGTCCCTTAGTGTTATCCTGTTCCCATGCCATGCTACCTGTATCCTGTGCTGTATTTATGCCTGTGCCTTAGAGTGTTGGAGTTGTGTTGTGCCACCTGTCACGCCTGCTGTCTTACACCATGTCTGGTGTCACCTGCCACACCTGATAACACCCCCTTTAAGGCCGGGCACAAGCACCCTACGGGACATAGCAGAGCAGAGTGGAAGGGAGTGCTGGTATCTCCTAGGAAGGAGATGCCGGCCAGCACTCACAAGTCCATGACTACAGCTGTCGAGGGGTGTCGGAACAATGGACCGTGGACGTTACACTATACCCCCTCTTACGCCCCCTCTACTTGGGACTAGAGTGAGAGAGGGATTTCTTAATGAGAGTAGGGGCATTGATGTTCTATTCTGGCTCCCAGGACCTCTCCTCTGGACCAAACCCCTTCCAATCCACCAAATAAAAAGTCCTTCCTCCTACTTTCTTGAAGTCCAAAATCTCCTTAACCTCAAACACATCAAAAGAACCGCTGGGAGCAACTGCAGGGCTAGGAGTTTTAGTGTAGCGGTTCAGGACCACAGGCTTCAGGAGGGACACATGGAAGGAGTGGGGGATTTTGAGGGTAGGAGATAGCCGAAGCTTATAGGAGACAGGGTGAATTTGTTGCAGGATCTCAAAAGATCCGACGAACCTGGGAGCAAATTTGTACGAAGGCACCTTCAGACTGATATTCCTTGAGGACAGCCAGACTTTGGTACCCGGAAGATACTGAGGCGGCTCTCGTCTCCTACTATCCGCTTTTCGCTTCATGCGATCGACTGCCAGCAGAATAGAGGACCGGGTTTGATGCCAGATTTGTAGAAAGTCCACAAATGCAGAGTCAGCTGCGGGTACCTTTGATGTAGCCGAAACAGGAAGAGGTATTAGTGGATGTTGGCTGTAGACCATGAAGAACGCTGTGGAAGCAGTGGACTCACTTGTGTGGTTGTTGTATGAGAACTCAGCCCATGAAGAAGCTGTTCCCAGTCATCATGCTGCATGGAGATGAAGTGGCGAGGATAATTCTCCATGATTTGGTTAATCCTCTCGATTTGGCCATTGGACTGGGGATGGTAGGCTGAGGAAAAGTCCAACTTCACATCTAGGAGTTTTGGGAGGGCTCTCCAGAATTTCGAGGTGATCTGAACCTCTCGATCAGACATATGAAGGGGCAAGTCATGCAAGAGGATGATGTGCTGGATGAAGAGATTAGCCAGTCGAGGAGCAGAAGGTAGGCCGGTCAGCGGAATAAAATGTGCCATCTTCGAGAACCGGTCCACCACCACCCAGACCGTATTGCATACTGCTGACGGAGAAAGATCTGTGACAAAGTCATTTGCTATATGTTGCCAGGTAGGGTTGGGCACAGGCAGAGATTGGAGCAGACCGGCAGACTTGGAGTGAGCAGCTTTGTTGCATGCACACGCAGTGCAGGAAGGGACAAAGTCCACAATATCTTTGGGCAGCGTGGGCCACCAGAAATGATGAGCAATAAGATCTCAAGTCTTACGAACACCCGCGTGCCCAGCCAGTTTGGAGCTGTGTCCCCAGCGAAGGATTCTCCTCCTGTCTGCCAACCGCACAAAAGTCCTCCCCGGACGTATGTCTCTTAACTTGTAGGGGATTTGCAGAAATAATGCAGGACGAGTCTATGATGCATTGAGGGGACTCCACAGTGTCTTCTGTTTCAAACGACCTGGACGGGGCATCAGCCCTCACATTTTTGTTAGCGGGACGGAAGTGGAGAAAAAATTGGAACCGGGTGAAGAACACCGACTGAAGATAGGTGAGGTTCTTGTGGTCAGTGTATATCAGGATGGGGTGAGCTGCGCCATCTAGTAAATGTCTCCAACCCTCCATAGCCAATTTGATGGCCAGTAACTCCCAATCACCAATATAGTAATTGTGCTCTGCGAAGAAAAAAGTCTATAATAATAGCCACATACTACTACCTTTCCTTTGAAACTTCTCTGGAACAGATGTGCACCTGCACCAACAGAGGAAGCATCCACCTCCAACGAGCACTGTTGAGACACGTCAGGATGATGGAGGCAGAAGTGAAGGCACTCTTAAGGCTATTAAACACAGATTCTGCTTCCGTAGTCCACATCTTGGCGTTCATACCTTTCTTGGTAAGAGTAGAGATGGGAGCCATCAGTGAAGGAAGTTTGGGATAAACTGCCTGTAGAAGTTGGCGAATCCCAAAAAACTCTGTATGGACCGCAGACCCTGGGGACATGGCCATTCCAGGACGGACTTTACTTTTTCAGGACCCATAGGGCAGAGAATTTTTAAAAAAAATGCAGTTCTCCAGCTTGGCATACAGACGATTCTCCCTTAATCGCAGCAGGACCTGAAGGACATACCTCAGATGAGTCATCGAATCTGGAGAAAAGTATCATCAAGATCGACCACAACAGAGACGTAAAGAAGATCTCTGAAGATATCATTGACGAATTCCTGGAAGACCGCAGGAGCGTTACACAGACCGAAGGGCATCACCAGGTATTCGTAGGGCCCATCTCGAGTGTTGAATGCCATCTTCTACTCGTCGCCTTAATGGATTCTGATCAAATTATAAGCCCCATGCAAGTCTAGTTTAGAGAAAATCCTGGCTCCTCGTATACGGTCAAATAGTTTGGAAATGAGTGGCAACTGGTATTTGTTCTTAACTGTGATCTGGTTGAGACCACGGTAGTCCATGCAAGGTCGGAGAGTTCCGTCTTTGTATCTTTTAACGAAGAAGAACCCGGCCAAGGAGGAGGATTTTCGTATGAAACCCCTCCTGATTCTCCTTGATATAGGGCGACATGGACTAAGTTTCTCGCAAGGAGAGAGGATATACCAGTCCACGGGGATGAAAAGCGTTTGGAACCAGTTCAATGGGACAGTTGTAAGACCGGTGTGGGAGAAGCATCTCCGCCTCCTTCTTGCTGAAGACGTCCGCAAACTTAGATAAATGAGGAGGTAATCCTGTTAATGATTGAGGCAGAGCAGGCTGGACAGGATGGATCTGTAACAGACAGCGGTGGAGACATTTGGAGCCCCATTGTAGAACTTCTCCGGAATTCCAGGACTGGGGCATGAAAGTGGAGCCAAGGCAGACCCAGTAGAACAGGATTGACTGCTTTAGGCAAAACAAGAAATGTAATCAGTTCGGTATGAGGGGCTCCAACTTGGAGCTTCAGTGGCTTGGACTCAGACACGATCGGTTTGGGCAGAGAAAGTCCTTTCACCGAGGCAACAGCCAATGACGTCTCCAGAGGAACTGTGAGCAACTGGAGATGATCCACTAGGTCTTGTTGGATGAAGTTTGCCGCGGACGTGAGTCCGGATAGGCAGACTCCCGGTGCGTCTTCTCGCCGGACACTATGGTCATGGGAATGGACAGTTTAGAGGTCTGTCCAACCAATCCTAGGCACTGGAGTTTTTTGGCTTCTGGGGACACAAACGCGCAACATGGCCTCCGAGGACGCAATACAGACAAAGTCCCGAAGTGCATCTGCGTTGTTTCTCCTGGGCTGACAATTTGAGCCGGTCCGCTTGCATAGGCTCCTCTGGTGGAACAACTGGCGAGGGCAACAGGAATACTGGAAAATAGGAGCCAGTCTAGGAAATCTCTCGGCGAACCTCTTGGGATCGCTCCCGGATTCTCATGTCAATCCGGGTGGCTAGAAGAATAAGACCATCCAGGGTAGGTGGCAGATCGCGAGCGGCTAGCTCATCTTTAATTTCAGAAGACAGTCCCTGCCAGAATGTAGCCATCAAGGCCTCGTTGTTCCAGGTCAGCTCTGCCACTGGGATGCTTAACGGAGGTGTCTCCCTGGCGAAGGGTCAGCAGAGATGCAGCAGCAGAAGAAACTCTCCTCCCAGGTTCCTCAAATATTGTATGGAAAGTCTGTAAGAAACACAGTAAGTCATGGGTCTCTGGTCCCTGACGTTACTAAATGGGGTTTGCCCATGTCGGGGCCTTGCCAGTAAGGAGAGCGATTATGAAGGTGATCCTTGCGTTGTCAGAAAGGAAGGCCTTTGCATGCAGTCTGAAGTGGATCTCTCTTCTCCATCATAGCAAGGAGGTAGTGGCAGGGAGAATCGGGAGTTAACACTGGTATTGACAGGAGGTGTAGCAGGAGAACAGTCGGGGGCAACCGCAACAGGTGCTGTGAAGACCGTAGCTTACGCATCCAGCCGATGTGCAATAGCGTTCACCGCCTGGAGCAGTTGGTCCTGTCGTGACCGAAGGTCTTACATGTCTGCCTGCATGACTTGTGACGTCGTCATGGTCTTGGGTTGACCATCGGGGTCCATGGCCTGAGTGTACTGTCACGATCCGTGGGTATGTGGACCCACTAGGTTGCACCGCCGTAGCGGAGTAGCAGCTGGACAAACAACAGTCCTAGTACAAGAGTACGTTTGATAGTCCAGACAGCAGCAGAGGCTTAGGCACAGATAAACTTGAAGGGACATAATGCCACATGTGGCGGAAGATATCAGGCGTGGTAGGTGGCACAACATGACTCCAACACTCTAAGGCACAGGAACAAATACAGCACGGAATACAGGTAGCAGTGCACGGGAATAGGATAATACTAAGGGACCATTTGCTAAGACTAACATGGGTATACACAACAACACTCATGCAAGGAGTGAAAGGGCGGAGCCCTTTTTATTGCCCAGGGTGATCATGGGCTAATTGGTGATTTTTTTACATGTGCACGCGCTGGCCCTTTATGGCCGAGCGTGCGCACCTTACGGGACACAGCAGAGCGCAACGGAAGTAAGTGCTGGCGTCTCCTAGGAAGGAGATGCCGGCCAGCACTCACAAGTCCATGGCCGCGGCCGCCGAGGGGTAAGTCGGAACGACGGGCCAAGGACGTTACATCTTCATGAAGAATTTCTCCAACAAAAGGCTCTAGTAGGGGTTTATAGGGGTTAATGCTTTGGTAATGGGGGGGGGGTCATTGGCCAAACAGTACATAAATAAAAGCTCAGTAGCTGTACCTCATATTGATGATAACGGTTTATGACCCGGAGGTTAATCATTCTATTCTTGAGTGATGTTGGCTCTACCTATCATGTCAGTAAATCAGGTACTAGTCCGACCTAATCAGACACGGACCCGTCGATTCCTTTGCCCGTATTTGCTACTCATCCATCCGGAAAACAACGGATGTGACATCGCTTTTACTGTAGCAAATCATTATTTGGCGTACTAAAGTCGCACCAGAAGTGGCACGACTTGATCATAGCCACCGCTGGATGTGACGCGACCATATTCTTAGTAAAACATTTTAGCAGTAGTCAATGAGATATAGTTATAGTTTCTCTTATCTCATCCATACAACAAAATTAGATTAGAGTGTTGAGGTCCGTAACATACTGTAAACGTTGCCATGACGATACGTGATACATGGAGGAAAGGATTATTAATATTGTATTATATTGTTTATTCTTCAATCGACTAATTAGCCTAAAAATATTTATTTCTCGTTGTTGTTCTTTTTTCAAAATTTTTTGCCTAAAAACAGAAATTAAGTCCCCCTCCATACACAGAAGAATGTAAACCTATCCGGGATCAATGTCTGCAATTTACAGATCCAATGGGATTCTTCCTCTTCGGGGTTCGGAATCTATTATCCCCTCCAATCATCACGTGGTTAATCAGAGTGATAGTAAAATCCGAGAACCTACAATCATGCGCCATGTCTGGAGACACTGTGTTTAGTATACGCTGTGGATACATTATATCTATGGTTAGTATACGCTGTGGATACATTATGTCTATGGTTAGTATACACTGTGGATACATTATGTCTATGGTTAGTATGCGCTGTGTAACATCCACAGCCGCGGACCGTCGTACTTACCTGCCCCCCGACGGCCATGGACAAGTGAGTGCCGGGTGGCATTTCCCTCCTGCGAGACGCTGGCACTCACGCATCCCTGCACTGGTTCCCGTAGGGTGCGTGCGCTAGCGTCCGGTCTTAAAGGTCCAGTGCACACACATGAGTGAGATCTGTAATTAGCCTATGATCACCCTGGACTATAAAAGGGCTCTGCCCTTTCACTCATTGCCTGAGCGTTGTTGTGTTTACCCATGCTAGTCTTAGCAAATGGTCCCTTAGTGTGGGTATGGTTAGTATACGATATGTATAAATTATGTCTATGCTTATTTATGCTTTTTCGTAGACTCTGAATCATTCTACCAATGTACTCTAATCCACTTGTACATTATAACTAGTAGATCACATATTCTGTCCCAGAATTAAGGAAGGATTTAATAGCCAAGTTCTCGCCTGTTTTGTTATTTTAAAAATATTTTTTTTCCATTGCATTTGCATCTATTGAGACTGCAGCAATAACTCCCTAATCATAAATCTATATTCAAGGTTTTCACCATACCAGCACCGTTCTTTTTCCTAAATTACTGGGTGGTAGTAAATTTCTCACGGTCCAGCTCTTCAAAAAAATCAATTTTGATGTTCAGGAATCAAATCCTGTAGGAAGGGTATCATTCCTCAATAACGAAAACTATTTTTGTTTGAAATCTCTAATTTCCTTCCCTTTTTTGAGTAAATGTGGTCATAAAATTGCAAGTAAACTTCTCTATTTCTTCTTGGTTTTCAGCAATCAACTTGACTACGTTCCTTTGCTCTCCGATAAGAGTTCAGAAAGGGGTTGTGTAGTCATAAGAAATTGGTTGCCTATCCTCCGGAGAGGCCATCATCAATATCTGATCTTTAGAAGTCCGACTGCCAGTACCCCCGCTGATCAGCTGTTTTGAGGAGGCCACGACGCGCGTACAAAAAAAGCTTTTACGATCAACTTTTTCTAAAAACTTCCAATTCTAAAGTCTGATACAGTACATGCAAATATGACCTCCCAATTGCTATTATTCAATTTCTCTATAAAAATCATTCAACAGGAATCAGGGTCCATCCCAAATTAAAAACAAGTCATCGATATACCTTTTATAAAACACTATATGCTTACTAAAAAAAAATAATTTTCAAGGATGCAGTCTTCTTCTAGGACACCCATAGATAAAGTTGCATAGCTAGGGGCTACCGTGCGACCCATTGCGGTGCCCCTTGTTTTCATGAAAAACTTCCCTTCAAATCTTTACGATATAAATTTAATTGCCCTTAAAATAAAATCTATTTGTGCTCTACTCAGAATCTTATTTCTATGGAGAAAACAAGATGCAGCATCAAGGTGCTTTTGATCAATATTGAAGTAAAAGGATGTTACAGCCAATGCCATTAATTTAAACCATTCTTTCCACTCGATTTCATACAATTATTGAATCAAGTGGGCCGAGTCTAAGATACGAAGGTCAATCCTAAACCCATTTTTGTAGTATATGTACATAGTGTGATAAATTCATCACAGAGCCAATTTCAGATATTATTGGCCTACCTGGAGGTTTTATGATGCTTTAATGCACATTTGATAGGTGGTAAAAGTAAGCTGTATTTGTAATATCAATATATAAATATTTAATCACGTTCATTCTTCTTAAGCAATCCTTCAAAATATTCTTCATCTTCTAGGATTCTTTTATATAATCCACTTTATCTTGTAATATAATACCACCCCTCTTATCAGCTCCTCATATGACTAAGGCTAGGTTCACATCTGCATCATTACTTCCGTTGTTCTGCTCCATCAGAGCAGCAGAACAACAGAAATACTGTGTTAGTAAACGTACGTCCCTTTAACCCCTTAATGACCGCCGATAAGCCTTTTCACAGCGGTCACTAATGGGCTTTATTCTACAGCGCCGCTATTCCACGGCGCTGCATTAGAATAAGTAAACAGAGCAGGGAGCCGTGAAATCTCCCTGCTCTCAGCTGCCAGAGGCAGCGGAGGGCTGAGGGCGTCCCTGCTCTGCCGGGTGAGATCGATATTAGTATCGATCTCACCCGTTTAACCCCTCAGATGCGTTGCTCAATAGCGAGCACCGCATCTGAGTGGTTTTGGAGAGAGGAAGGGAGCTCCCTCTCATCCCACTGACACCCGGCGATACGATCGCCGAGTGTCTGTGTCTCCAATAGCAGCCGGGGGCCTAATAAATGCCCCCAGGTCTGCCTGTAATGAATGCCTGCTAGATCATGCCGCAGGCATGACCTAGCAGATGCCTGTCCGTTTTAAACGGACAGGCAATAATACACTGCAATACAAAAGTATTGCAGTGTATTATAATGAGGATCGCATAGTGAAGTCCCCTAGTGGGACTAGTATAAAAGTAAAAAAAAGTTTGATAAAGTAAATTAAAAAAAATAAAAATGAAAAACCCACTTTTGCCCCTTACAAACGGATTTAATATAAAAAAAAAAAAACACAATAAAGCAAAAAAGTTGCACATATTTGGTATCGCCACGTCCGTAACGACCCAGACTATAAATCAATTACATTATTTAACCGGCACTGTGAACGCCGTAAAAAATAAAATAAAAAACTATGGAAGAATTGCTGTTTTCTGTTAATCCTGACTTTAAAAAAATGTGATAAAAAGTGATCAAAAAGTCGCATCTACTCTCAAATGGTACCAATAAAAACTACAAGACGTGTCGCAAAAAACAAGACCTTAAACAGCTATGTCGACGCAAAAATAAAAAAGTTATAGCTCTTCGAATGTGACAATGGAAACATTTAGAAAATGGCTTGGTCATTAGGGCCCAGAATGCAAGCAGGGGGAAAGGGTTAAGATGGAGATGACTCCTAGTCTAGCTTCTGGGCAGCTCTTATTTTAGTTGTTGAGCCTATCCTATTTTTTCTTTGCTTGTGATTTTCCTTGTCTCCATGTGTTTCATCAAGCTGCTGACTATACTCTGCACCTATTGACTATTTACACTTTTTGGAACTGAACCTCAGCTTGTCTCTGGATTACTCTTTATAGCTTTGGCCTTTCTGCTCCCGGCTGGTACTGACCTCTGCTATTCCTGACTTCCCCTAGCTTTGTGATATGGACTTTCTGTTTACCCTCTGGCTGTCTTGTTATCTGTTCTGGTATTGCCTGCATTGCACCTCTTATCCAAACCTGAACTCTGTTAAAGCAAACTGGGTTCTATGCTGCAAAATCCATCCTGCCTTGCGGAGGGCTCTGGCAAAATCCATAAAGTAGCCTTAGATTCTGTTGATCAGAAGTGTGATGGGTTTGGGGTTGCAGATTTATTTGGACGCTCATTCCTGACAGTCTCCAGCAGCCTTTGGGAAATCGCTCACCTAGCAATTCCATAAACGTCCACCCTGGGAATTGCTCAACTCGTTAGTCCATAACATACCGGAAGCGCTGATTCCATTGCACGATAGACACCACCAGCGCCCAACGGAACTAGTTGACTTTAATAAGTTCCTTCGGGTTTCCATCGGGGTGTCCTTGGTTTTACTGCGCTATTGTTTCCGGTATAGTCAGCCAGATCTGAGACAGAGGTCCCTAATGGAGCCTCCAATGCAGATGTGAACATGACCTAAGGCTCCATCCATATCTGCGTTGTACCTTCCATTTTAGCAGATCCGTCCAAAAACGGACACGTTACCATTTGTTTCAGTTCGGCATCAGTTATGTGATTTCATTCATGTGCATGAATAAAACTGATCCGTTAAACGTAATGAGTAACGGATACAAAACATTTGCAAATTTTTTTAACCCCTTAGTGACTAAGCCTGTTTTGGCCTTCAGGACCAGCCCCATTTTTGCCAATCTGACATGTGTCACTTTATGTGGTAATAACTCCAGAATGCTTTTACCTATCCAAGCGATTCTGGGATTGTTTTCTCGTGACATGTTGTACTTTATGATACTGAAAAAATTTTGTCATTAAATTCAATATTTATTTGTAAGAAACGCCAAGATTTAGAGAAAATTAGCAAAAATTAGCATTTTTCTAAATTTTAATGTATTTACTTGTAAAACAGATAGTAATACCACACAAAATACATACTAGTTTATATTTCCCATATGTCTACTTTATGTTTGCGTCGTTTTTTGAACATTCTTTTATTTTTCTAGGACGTTACAAGGCTTAGAACTTTAGCAGCAATTTCTCATATTTTCAAGAAAATTTCAAAAGGCTATTTTTTCAGGGACCAGTTCAATTCTGAAATGGCTTTGAGGGCCTTATATATTAGAAAGTCACCATAAATCACCCCATTTTGAAAACTGCACCCATCAAAGTATTCAAAACAGCATTCACAAAGTATTTTAGCCCTTTAGGCGTTTCACAGGAATTAAAGCAAAGTAGAGGTGAAATTTACAAATTTCATTTTTTTTCTTCAAAAATTCATTTGTAATAAATTTTTTCTGTACCACAGAAGGTTTTACCCAAGAAATGCAACTCAAGATTTATTGCCCAGATTCTGCAGTTTTTAGAAATATCCCACATGTGGCCCTAGCGCGGTCATGGACTGAAACACAGGCCTCCGAAGCAAAGGAGCACCTAGTGGATTTTGGGCCTCTATTTTATTAGAATATATTTTAGGTACCATGTCAGGTGTGAGGAGGCCTTGTGCTGCCAAAACAGTGGAAACACCCCAAAAGTGACCCCATTTTGGAAACTATACCCCTCAAGGAATTTATCTATGGGTATAGTTAGCATTTTGAACCCACAGTTTTTTTGCTAAATTTATTTGAATTAGTATGTGAAGGTGAAAATCTACTTTTTTTGTGAAAAAATTAGGAAATTTTAAATTTTTACAAGGAATAAAGTAGAAAAAACACCCCAACATATGTAAAGCAATGTCTTCCGATTATAGCAATACCCCATATGTGGTAATAAATTGCTGTTTGGACCCACAGCAGGCCTCAGAAGAGAAGGAGCACCATTTGGATTTTGGATTTCTGATTTTGCTGGAATAGTTTTCAGTGCCGTGTCGCGTTTGCAATGCACTGGAGGGAAGAAAACCGTGGAAACCCCCCAATAGTGACCCCATTTTGGAAACGATACCCCTCAAGGAATTTATCTATGGGTATAGTTAGCATTTTGAACCCACAGTTTTTTTGCTAAATTTATTTGAATTAGTATGTGAAGATGAAAATCTACTTTTTTTCTGAAAAAAGGTAGCCATTTTTAATTTTTACAAGGAATAAAGGAGAAAAAGCGCCCCAACATTTGTAAAACAACTTCTCCTGATTACGTAAATACCCCATATGTGGTAATAAACTACTGTTTGGACCCACACCGGGGCTTAGAAGGGAAGGAGCGCTATTTGGCTTTTGGAGCTCAAATTTAGCTGGAATGTTTTTGGGTGTCATGTCGAATTTGCCCCTGAGAGACTGAAACAGTGGAAGCCCCCCAAAAGTAACCCCATTTGGGAAACTACACCACTTAAGGAATCTATCTAGGGGTATAGTGAGCATTTAGGCCCCACACGTCTTTTGCAGAATTTATTAGAATTAGGCCGTGAAAATTAATATCAACATTATTTCCACTAAAATGTTGAATTTTTTCAATTTCACAAAGGATAAACGAGAAAATGCACCCCAACGTTTGTAAAGCAATTTCTCCCGAGTACGGCAATACCCCACATGTGGTCATAAATGTTTTTTCATTAGAAAGTAATTAACCCTTTACGAACTGATTCATGTTTTGCTTTTTCGTTTTTCCTCTCCGCTTTCCAAGAGCCACTACTTTTTTATTTTTCTGTCAATAGAGCGGTGTGGGGGCTTATTTTTTGCGGGACGAGTTGTCGTTTTTATTGGTACCATTTTTTGGTACGATGCCATATCGGTGGACATAAACGGCTGTTTGGGCACGCTGTAGGGCTCAGAAGGGAGGGACGCCATTTGGCTTTTGGAGCGCATATTTTGCTTGGTAGTAGCTCTGGCGTTTTGCTGGTATTTCAGTTTATAATGTGGGGGCATATGTACGCTGGGCAGAGTACATCAGGGGCATAATAAGAGGGTATAATAATGGGGTAAATAAATAATAATCCACAGATATGTGGCCGGTGTCGCACTGATAAATGGCGCCCGATCTTATCCACTTTTGGAACACTCTGCACATTTTGCATCGCCATAATCTGGGAGCCGGAACTTTTTTTATTTTTTCACCACCGGAGCCGTGTGAGGGCTTATTTGTTGCGGGAAAATCTGTAATTTTCATTGGTACCATTTTGGGGTACATGCGATTTTGTTGATCACTTTTTATTCAATTTTTCGGCAAGCAAGGTGACCAAAAACCATCAATTCTGACAATGATTTTTATTTATTTTTGACAGCGTTTACCCTGGGCTATAAATGACTATTATACTTTATTCTGCGGGTCGGTACGATTACGGCGATACCATTTGTATATACGTTTTTTTATGTTTTGCAGCGTTTGCGCAATAAAATAACTTATTTAGAAAATAATGTCTTTTCTGTGTCACCATATTCTGAGAGCCATAACTTTTTTATTTTTCAGTCAAAAAAGCTGTGCAAGGGCTTGTTTTTTGCGGGACGGGTTGTAGTTTGTATCGGTACAATTTTGGCGTACATGCGACTTTTTGATCACTTTTTATTACATATTTTGTGAGGGGTGGTGACCAAAAAATAGTGATTCTGGCATTGTTTTTCGTTTATTTTTTTTGCGGCGTTCACTGTGCGGGAAAAATAATATTATAGTTTTATAGTTGGGGTCGTTACGAACGCGGTGATACCAAATATGTGTACTTTTTTTTTACGTGCTCATTTTTTTTCCTATAATGAAAGACTTATTATAGGAAAAAAAGCAGTTCTTGTTTATATCACTTCTAACTTTTATTTTTACACTTTTTTTAAAACATTTTTATTCTTTTTTTTACTTTTTTCACTTGTCCCACTAGGGGACACTTAGACTTGCAGCTCTGATCGCTGCTGGAATACATTACACTACACACGTAGTGTAATGCATTCCAACTGTCATTGTGACGTAACAGTCACACTGACAGGAAGCCTACGACGACCACCCTCGGGGTGGTCCTCATAGGCTTCTGTACATGGCAACCCGGAAGCCATTGTCTGGCGTCCGGTTGCCATGGGTACCATCGCCAGCCCCCGTGATTTCACATGGGGGCTGCCGATCGGCACTAAAGACCTTAATTGTGGCGTTCAAAATCGAGCGCCGCAATTAAGGGGTTAACTGCCGATATCAGCGGCGACAGGCCGCTGATCGGCAACGGGGAGAGCAGGGCTGACACCCTGCACAGTTAACCGCCGCTGCGGTGTAGCGCCGCGCGGCGGTTAACTGTCAAAGCAATGACGTAACTGTACGTCAAGGTGCGCGAACTTACTGCTCACCATGACGTACAGTTACGTCATGGTGCGTTAAGGGGTTAAAAAGCCGAAAGCTTCTTTCTGTCAAGTTTTTGTCATTTTGGACAGAAAAAAATAGCAGAGCTTCGTTTTACATCTGGATTTTACATCTCTGTTCTTGTGCTCCATCGGAAAAATGGAAATAAATATTCGTTCTCTCAGCTTTCCATTAGATGAAAACAATAGCGTAATCTGCTGCTCTATTTTTTTCCGTCCAAAACGATGGAAACTTGAATTTTAATGAAGTCAATGGATGACGGATACAGACGGATATGCCTTCTGTTTGTATCTGTTATTCATCATGTTAAACCCGTTTTTTGAATGCACATGCTTAGAATGAAAATGACACAAAGAAAAAAAGATCCTGCAAACGAATGATTAAAAAAAAAGGAAGTTTTTGTCTTCGGTTGCTTTTTTTCTTTTTCAATTTCAAACTGATTTGCTAAAACTGAAAAACAGATTTATTTTCTTTGGGCGCAGCCGAGAGGTAACTCCTCCGTCACCATAGAGGATCGGTAAGGAGAGAAAACGAATGAGGTCCAAAAGTTATTTATTTGTACAATTAAAACAACGCGTTTCGAGGCCTCTTCATCAGGTTGGGTACAAAACCTGTTTGTACCTAATTTGATGAAGAGGCCTGTCTGGCCTCGAAATGCCTCGAAAAATGGAGGAGTTACCTCTCTGCGGCGCCCAAAGAAAAAATCAGTTTATCATTACTCACATCTATTACTAGTCTGGACCGCTTAGGTCTTGGATTGGAACCTGGGCTGCAACTTTATTAACCCTTCTGACTCTGTAAATCACCGGATCACGCTCTATTGGACGTTGTGCTCCTAGCATGACCCTACCAGGTCAGCATATTTGACCACTGTTTCCACCATCAATTGATCCCTTACTGGTTCATGCACTATGTGCGCTTTGTTGTTCTTTTTTTCAGTTTTTTTTGTTTTGCTAAAACAGAAGGCACGTGCCCGGTTCACATTTGCGTTGGAGGCCTCGTTAGGGTTGTCGGTCACACATACAGTCGAAAATACTGGAAACAATAGTGCAGCATGCTGCGCTTTTGTTTCTAGTAAAAAGAAGGACACCCTGACGGAAATCTGATGTCTGTCGTAAAAAGAATCCGGCCCTTCCAGTATTTTTGTTGTTCTGCTCCCCTGACAGACCTATGCAGATAAGAACGAAGCCTAAGGAGCTGTTCACCTCTGCTTTGGAGGCTTCTTTAGAAGCCGTTGGATTCCGTCATGCAACGGATCCGGAACTTCCGGTATTCTCGTGGCTCTGCTTCTATGACGGAGCAGAACAACGCAACCCAGAACGCAGATGTGAACGAGCCCTAACTGAGCACAACTGCTGCTAATATGAAACACAATGAAATCAATGGGGAGCTTGACGGAAATGTTTATTTCTGTTTTTCTGTTCCTCTGACGAACGAAGTCTAAGGTGTCACTTGTCATTCGGGATTTGATGCCAATTCTTCCACTACACGATAATCTTCGATGAGACAACAATATAAAATGCCTCAATTTGGCTGCTTTTATGATACAGAGGGTAAAAAGAGGATTTTGTTCTCCGTGAGATTTGGATTTCCGCAAGAAAATAGTTGAACTATGTGCTCGAGGGTAGGTTGATAATGGTTGGGTTGGTTCATGATTGTTATGTAGTTCCTCTTATAGCGTAACTACTAGTATTAGTCGGTGACAGGTTATGTTTTTCTATTTTCGCATGAACGAACCCAACAACCTAACCCCGAGCACATAATACAAGTACGAGTCCACACACCATAAAACAAATATAACAAACTTTTTTAGTTTAATAGCCCAAAAAGAAAGAGATATTGTAAAGGTAGAAAGAATAGAATAAATAGGTTGAAATCTGGAGGAACTAAAAATTCAGGAATTAAACCAGCAAGTTAGTAATCATTTCAATTTATCATCACATGTCAAAATGTTTTTAGAGAAAGGTCTTTTTGTCCTAATAGTGGGATTGATCATTACAATCTATCGATCTCAATAACTTTGTTAGAACACTCGCACTAAGAAGACATTTTCAAGTAATAAATCGAATAAAACGAGAGAAGTGACGACTTCAGGTGAAATTAAAACTTCTGCAGTAGTCCATACCTCACCAAAACCATTTTTTACCCTTTGTATCAAAGGTACAGCCAAATTTAGGTCTTTTATACTGTTGTCTCATCACAGTTCGACACAATAAGCTAAACAGATATGGATATGAGATGCCCCGACATATACTGGAGTGAAAAACTGCCCTCAATCCCTAATGACAAATTAAATTTTAGCTGATAGGTAGGACAATAATTTCTGGAACTGGTTCTGTGATGAGCAATTTGTCACACTATGGAGATATTGTACTACAAAAATGGATTGAGGATTGACCTTCGTATCTTAGACTCGGCCCACTTGATTAAACTATTGTATGAAATCGAGTGGAAAGAGCAGTTTAAATTAGAGCCATAGCATGTGACATCCTTTTACTTCTATATTGATCATCAAAAGGGCACAGATGCTGCATCTCGTTTTCTCCAGAGAGATAAGAATATGAGTGGAGAACAAAAAGATTTTATTTTAAGGGCAATGGAATTCATATCAACTCAATGATTTGAAGGGAAGTATTTAATGAAAACTAGGGGCACCGCAATGGGTGCATGGTAGCCCCTAGCTATGCCATTTTATCTATGGGTGCCATAGAAGAAGACTGCATCCTTGAAAATGATTTTTTTAATAAGCATATAGTGTTTTATAAAAGGTACATCGATGACTTGTTTTTAATTTGGGATGGACACTGATCCCTGTTGGATGATTTTTTATAGAAATTGAATAATAAACAATTGGGATGTTAAGTTTACATACTATATCGGATTCTAGAATTGATTTTTTCAATTTACTCATTCTTATTAACGAAATGAAAGTGGCAATATGAAGTCTTTTAAAAATAAAGTTCATAGTAATATCTTTTTACAATTTAAAAGTTGTCATAAGGAGAATTGAAAGTAAGAAAGTTGTCATAAGTAGAATTCTTCGAGGCATTATCGAATGATTCTTCTGATATAATAATAATCTTTTTTTTTATATAGTGCCAACATATTATGCAGCACTTTACAATTTGGAGGGAACATAAATAGACAATATCAGACATTACATAGTGACAAAGCTCATTTACAATTCACACAGGAGGATTGAGGACCCTGCTCGCAAGAGTTTACAATCTATGAGGAAATAAGGGAGATACAAAAGTGTTTGTTCAGTACAATGGTCCAGACATCATATATATATATATATATATAGGAAATACAAGGAAGAACCGCACCACAAATCTTGAAATAATCACCTCTATCAGGGGTTTCATGTGTGCAAGCCTTCAGACCACGACCAATAGTCCAAATTTAGGAATTCAAAAAATAGGCAGCACTCAACAGCATAGCAGTCAAAAAAGTGAAAAACGTTTATTCACCCATATGTAAGATTGCTACGTTTCAGTCCCAATCTGGACCTTTCTCAAGCAGAAAGGTCCAGATTGGGACTGAAACGTAGCAATCTTACATATGGGTGAATAAACCTTTTTCACTTTTTTGACTACTATGCTGTGGAGTGCTGCCAATATATATATAGGTAGAGATAAGCAGCATTCTGCGACTGATTCCAACATGGTAATGGGTGCAAGCAGGTAATCCAGATCCGTGGATTATAAGATTTTAGGACATAAACGAAAGAAATCCCACAGCACTCCGATGGTTCCAAAAAGTATGTGATTTATTCAGTCAACAGCTGCAACGTTCAAGCTTGAAAAAGGTCCTATAGCAGGACGGAAACGTTGCAGCTGTTGACTGAATAAATCACATATTTTTTGGAACCATCGGAGTGCTGTGGGATTTCTTTTGTTTATATATATATATATATATATATATATATATATTAGAGCACCAAAACAACTTGTATGTGGAGCGCAGGACGAATGATTGCTTACTAATAATCAATGTGATTTTATTATATATATATATATATATATATATATATATATATATATATATATATATATACATATATACACTACCGTTCAAAAGTTTGGGGTCACCCAGACAATTTTGTGTTTTCCATGAAAACTCACACTTATATTTATCAAATGAGTTGCGAAATGACTAGAAAATATAGTCAAGACATTGACAAGGTTAGAAATAATGATTTTTATTTGAAATAATAATTTTCTCCTTCAGACTTTGCTTTGGTCTTGGAATGCTCCATTTGCAGCAATTCCAGCATTGCAGACCTTTGGCATTCTAGCTGTTAATTTGCTGAGGTAATCGTGAGAAATTTCACCCCATGCTTCCAGAAGCCCCTCCCACAAGTTGGATTGGCTTGATGGGCACTTCTTGCGTACCATACGGTCAAGCTGCTCCCACAACAGCTCTATGGGGTTGAGATCTGGTGACTGCGCTGGCCACTCCATTACAGATAGAATACCAGCTGCCGGCTTCTTCCCTAGTTCTTGCATAATTTGGAGGTGCTTTGGGTCATTGTCCTGTTGTAGGATGAAATTGGCTCCAATCAAGCGCCGTCCACAGGGTATGGCATGGCGTTGCAAAATGGAGTGATAGCCTTCCTTATTCAGAATCCCTTTTACCTTGTACAAATCTCACACTTTACCAGCACCAAAGCAACCCCAGACCATCACATTACCTCCACCATGCTTGACAGATGGCGTCAGGCACTCTTCCAGCATCTTTTCAGTTGTTCTGCGTCTCACAAATGTTCTCCTGTGTGATCCAAACAGCTCAAACTTCGATTCGTCTGTCCATAACACTTTTTTCCAATCTTCCTCTGTCCAATGTCTGTGTGCTTTTGCCCATATTAATATTTTCCTTTATTAGCCAGTCTCAGATATTGCTTTTTCTTTGCCACTCTGCCCTGAAGGCCAGCATCCCGGAGTCGCCTCTTCACTGTAGACGTTGACACTGGCGTTTTGCGGGTACTATTAAATGAAGCTGCCAATTGAGGACCTGTGAGGCGTCTATTTCTCAAACTAGAGACTCTAATGTACTTGTCTTGTTGCTCAGTTGTGCAGCGGGGCCTCCCACTTCTCTTTCTACTCTGGTTAGAGCCTGTGTGTGCTGTCCTCTGAAGGGAGTAGTACACACCGTTGTAGGAAATCTTCAGTTTCTTGGCAATTTTTCGCATGGAATAGCCTTCATTTCTAAGAACAAGAATAGACTGTCGAGTTTCACATGAAAGCTCTCTTTTTCTAGCCATTTTGAGAGTTTAATCGAACCCACAAATGTAATGCTCCAGATTCTCAACTAGCTCAAAGGAAGGTCAGTTTTATAGCTCCTCTAAACAGCAAAACTGTTTACAGCGGTGCTAACATAATTGCACAAGGGTTTTCAAGTGTTTTCTAATCATCCATTAGCCTTCTAACACAGTTAGCAAACACAATGTACCATTAGAACACTGGAGTGATGGTTGCTGGAAATGGGCCTCTATACACCTATGTAGATATTGCATTAAAAACCAGACGTTTGCAGCTAGAATAGTCATTTAGCACATTAACAATGTATAGAGTGTATTTCTGATTAATTTAATGTTATCTTCATTGAAAAAAACTGCTTTTCTTTCAAAAATAAGGAAATTTCTAAGTGACCCTAAACTTTTGAACGGTAGTATATATATATAGTCCATATAATAGGCAGCACTCCAATATATAATGGCAGAAGAAATGCCTCCCGATCTGACCCCCTTAGACTTTTATCTTTGGGGTCATCTGAAGGCAATTGTCTATGCTGTCAAGATACGAGATGTGCAGCAACTGAAACTACGGATACTGGAAGCCTGTGCTAGCATTTCTTCTGCGGTGTTGCTATCAGTGTGTGAAGAGTGGGAGAAGAAGGTTGCATTGACAATCCAACACAATGGGCAGCACTTTGAACACATTTTATAAGTGGTCAGAAACTTGTAAATAACTCATGAAAGAATAAAGTAACATTAAAACCAATCACACCATTGTTTTTCTTGTGAAATTCTCGATAAGTTTGATGTGTCACATGACCCTCTTCCCGTTGAAAAAACTAAAGTTGGATACAAAATGTCAGACTTCAAAATGGCCGCCATGGTTAACACCCAGCTTGAAAAGTTTCCCCCCTCCCATATACTAATGTGCCACAAACAGGAAGTTAATATCACCAAGCATTCCCATTTTATTTAGGTGTATCCATATAAATGGCCCACCCTGTAGTATAAAAATGGGTTCAGGATTGACCTTTGTATCTTCGACTCGGCCCAGTTGATTAAATTATTGTACAAAATTGAGTGGAAGGAAGGGTTTAAATGTATTGGCATTGGATGTGACATTCTTTTTCTTCTATATTGATCATCAAAAGGGCAAAGATGCTGCATCTCATTTTCTCCATAGAGATAAAATAAAATTTACTTGTGCTACACTTATATTCTTAAGGGCAATTTAATTTACACTCCATAAAACTCATAATACTCAATTTAAAAACATAATGATTTTAAGTTTGAAGGTCAGTTTTTTAGGAAAACTAGTGGCACCGAAATGGGCGCACGTCTTGCCCCTAACTATGCCAATTTATATATGGGTGCCCTAGATGAAACCTAAATGATCTTTTTATTAAGCATATAGTGTTTTATAAAAGGTACATCGATTACTTGCTTATAATTTGGGATGGACCCCGGTCAATGTTGGATGATTTTTTTTTTTAGAGGAATTTAATAATGGCAGTGTAATAATAATAATAGTGTGAAGTGCACATGTACTATATTGGACTCTAGTATTTTACATTTTTATATTCTATTTGATTTCTATTAAAGGAATAAAAGTGGCCGCTAAGACATTTTAAAAAAAGTTGATAATAGCTTTTTAGATTTTAAAAGTTGCCATAAGACGAATTGAATGACGAATGTGCCCTATAGCCAGTTTAAGAGGTTTAAGTGAAACTGTACCTATAACTCGGATTATATTATATGCTAGGTCAAGTTTTAAAGAATAATTTTAAAGCAAAAATATATCAGAGTTCAGTTTTTAAGAACTGTTATCTGAGAGAAAAGAAATGAGTCAAGTTGATTGCTTGCAAACCAAAACAAGAAGAAGAAATGGAGAAGTTTACTTACAATTTTATGACCACATTCAAAAAGGGAAGGAAATAAGAGAGAATTCAAACAAAATGAGTTTTTTTTTATTGAGGAATAATACCTTCCCAAAGGATGGCATCCCTGCATGTCCAAAAATAATTTTTCAAAGAGCTAAACCCTGAGAGATGTAATCACACCCAGTAAATTATGAAAAAAGAAAAGGCTCTGGTATGGTGAGAACCTAGAATGATTATTTATTAATAGGGAGCTATCGATGTGGTGTCAATAGATGAAATGTTAATCAAACATCTGCAATGGCAAAAAATATTTTAACAATAACAAAACAGTTGAGAAATTTGCTATTAAATCCTTTCCTAATTGTGGGATAGAATATGTGATCTACGAACTTGTTATAATGCACATGTGTATTCGAGTATGTGGGTGGAACGATTCAGAGTCTACGTAGGAGCGTAAAGAACCATAAACATAATGTATCCACAGCGTATACTAACCGTAGATATAATGTATCCACAGCGTATACTTACCATAGATATAATGTATCCACAGCGTATACTTACCATAGATATAATGTATCCACAGCGTATACTAATCATAGATATAATGTATCCACAGCGTATACTAACCATAGATATAATGTATCCACAGCGTATACTAACCATAGATATAATGTATCCACAGCGTATACTAACCATAGATATAATGTATCCACAGCATATACTAACCATAGATATAATGTATCCACAGCGTATACTAACCATAGATATAATGTATCCACAGCGTATACTAACCATAGATATAATGTATCCACAGCGTATACTAACCATAGATATAATGTATCCACAGCGTATACTAACCATAGATATAATGTATCCACAGCGTATACTAATCATAGATATAATGTATCCACAGCGTATACTAACCATAGATATAATGTATCCACAGCGTATACTAACCATAGATATAATGTATCCACAGCGTATACTAATCATAGATATAATGTATCCACAGCGTATACTAACCATAGATATAATGTATCCACAGCGTATACTAACCATAGATATAATGTATCCACAGCGTATACTAATCATAGATATAATGTATCCACAGCGTATACTAACCATAGATATAATGTATCCACAGCGTATACTAACCATAGATATAATGTATCCACAGCGTATACTAATCATAGATATAATGTATCCACAGCGTATACTAACCATAGATATAATGTATCCACAGCGTATACTAACCATAGATATAATGTATCCACAGCGTATACTTACCATAGATATAATGTATCCACAGCGTATACTAACCATAGATATAATGTATCCACAGCGTATACTAATCATAGATATAATGTATCCACAGCGTATACTAACCATAGATATAATGTATCCACAGCGTATACTAACCATAGATATAATGTATCCACAGCGTATACTAACCATAGATATAATGTATCCACAGCGTATACTAACCATAGATATAATGTATCCACAGCGTATACTAATCATAGATATAATGTATCCACAGCGTATACTAACCATAGATATAATGTATCCACAGCGTATACTAACCATAGATATGATGTATCCACAGCGTATACTAACCATAGATATAATGTATCCACAGCGTACACTAACCATAGATATAATGTATCCACAGCGTATACTAACCATAGATATAATGTATCCACAGCGTATACTAACCATAGATATAATGTATCCACAGCGTATACTTACCATAGACATAATGTATCCACAGCGTATACTAACCATAGATATAATGTATCCACAGCGTATACTAACCATAGATATAATGTATCCACAGCGTATACTAACCATAGATATAATGTATCCACAGCGTATACTTACCATAGATATAATGTATCCACAGCGTATACTAACCATAGATATAATGTATCCACAGCGTATACTAATCATAGATATAATGTATCCACAGCGTATACTAACCATAGATATAATGTATCCACAGCGTATACTAACCATAGATATAATGTATCCACAGCGTATACTAACCATAGATATAATGTATCCACAGCGTATACTAACCATAGATATAATGTATCCACAGCGTATACTAACCATAGATATAATGTATCCACAGCGTATACTTACCATAGATATAATGTATCCACAGCGTATACTAACCATAGATATAATGTATCCACAGCGTATACTAACCATAGATATAAGGTATCCACAGCGTATACTAACCATAGATATAATGTATCCACAGCGTATACTAACCATAGATATAATGTATCCACAGCGTATACTAACCATAGATATAATGTATCCACAGCGTATACTTACCATAGATATAAGGTATCCACAGCGTATACTTACCATAGATATAATGTATCCACAGCGTATACTAATCATAGATATAATGTATCCACAGCGTATACTAACCATAGATATAATGTATCCACAGCGTATACTAACCATAGATATAATGTATCCACAGCGTATACTAACCATAGATATAATGTATCCACAGCGTATACTAACCATAGATATAATGTATCCACAGCGTATACTAATCATAGATATAATGTATCCACAGCGTATACTAACCATAGATATAATGTATCCACAGCGTATACTAACCATAGATATAATGTATCCACAGCGTATACTAACCGTAGATATAATGTATCCACAGCGTATACTAACCGTAGATATAATGTATCCACAGCGTATACTTACCATAGATATAAGGTATCCACAGCGTATACTAACCGTAGATATAATGTATCCACAGCGTATACTAACCGTAGATATAATGTATCCACAGCGTATACTAACCATAGATATAATGTATCCACAGCGTATACTAACCATAGATATAATGTATCCACAGCGTATACTAATCATAGATATAATGTATCCACAGCATATACTGACCGTAGATATAATGTATCCACAGCGTATACTAACCATAGATATAATGTATCCACAGCGTATACTAACCGTAGATATAATGTATCCACAGCGTATACTAACCATAGATATAATGTATCCACAGCGTATACTAACCATAGATATAATGTATCCACAGCGTATACTAACCATAGATATAATGTATCCACAGCGTATACTAACCATAGATATAATGTATCCACAGCGTATACTAACCATAGATATAATGTATCCACAGCGTATACTAACCATAGATATAATGTATCCACAGCGTATACTAATCATAGATATAATGTATCCACAGCATATACTGACCGTAGATATAATGTATCCACAGCGTATACTAACCATAGATATAATGTATCCACAGCGTATACTAACCGTAGATATAATGTATCCACAGCGTATACTAACCGTAGATATAATGTATCCACAGCCTATACTAACCATAGATATAATGTATCCACAGCGTATACTAACCATAGATATAATGTATCCACAGCGTATACTAACCATAGATATAATGTATCCACAGCGTATACTAACCATAGATATAATGTATCCACAGCGTATACTAATCATAGATATAATGTATCCACAGTGTATACTAACCATAGATATAATGTATCCACAGCGTATACTAATCATAGATATAATGTATCCACAGCGTATACTAACCATAGATATAATGTATCCACAGCGTATACTAACCGTAGATATAATGTATCCACAGCGTATACTAACCATAGATATAATGTATCCACAGCGTATACTAACCATAGATATAATGTATCCACAGCGTATACTAACCATAGATATAATGTATCCACAGCGTATACTAACCATAGATATAATGTATCCACAGCCTATACTAATCATAGATATAATGTATCCACAGCGTATACTAATCATAGATATAATGTATCCACAGCGTATACTAACCATAGATATAATGTATCCACAGCGTATACTAACCGTAGATATAATGTATCCACAGCGTATACTAACCATAGATATAATGTATCCACAGCGTATACTAACCATAGATATAATGTATCCACAGCGTATACTAACCATAGATATAATGTATCCACAGCGTATACTAACCATAGATATAATGTATCCACAGCGTATACTAACCGTAGATATAATGTATCCACAGCGTATACTAATCGTAGATATAATGTATCCACAGCGTATACTAACCATAGATATAATGTATCCACAGCGTATACTAACCGTAGATATAATGTATCCACAGCGTATACTAACCATAGATATAATGTATCCACAGCGTATACTAACCGTAGATATAATGTATCCACAGCGTATACTAACCATAGATATAATGTATCCACAGCGTATACTAACCATAGATATAATGTATCCACAGCGTATACTAACCATAGATATAATGTATCCACAGCGTATACTAACCATAGATATAATGTATCCACAGCGTATACTAACCATAGATATAATGTATCCACAGCGTATACTAACCATAGATATAATGTATCCACAGCGTATACTAACCATAGATATAATGTATCCACAGCGTATACTAACCATAGATATAATGTATCCACAGCATACACTAACCATAGATATGATGTATCCACAGCGTATACTAACCGTAGATATAATGTATCCACAGCCTATACTAACCGTAGATATAATGTATCCACAGCGTATACTAATCATAGATATAATGTATCCACAGCGTATACTAACCATAGATATAATGTATCCACAGCGTATACTAACCATAGATATAATGTATCCACAGCGTATACTAATCATAGATATAATGTATCCACAGCGTATACTAACCATAGATATAATGTATCCACAGCGTATACTAACCATAGATATGATGTATCCACAGCGTATACTAACCATAGATATAATGTATCCACAGCGTATACTAACCGTAGATATAATGTATCCACAGCGTATACTAACCATAGATATAATGTATCCACAGCGTATACTAATCATAGATATAATGTATCCACAGCATATACTAACCATAGATATAATGTATCCACAGCGTATACTAACCATAGATATAATGTATCCACAGCGTATACTAACCATAGATATGATGTATCCACAGCGTATACTAACCATAGATATAATGTATCCACAGCATACACTAACCATAGATATAATGTATCCACAGCGTATACTAACCATAGATATAATGTATCCACAGCGTATACTTACCATAGATATAATGTATCCACAGCATACACTAACCATAGATATAATGTATCCACAGCGTATACTAACCATAGATATAATGTATCCACAGCGTATACTAACCGTAGATATAATGTATCCACAGCGTATACTAACCATAGATATAATGTATCCACAGCGTATACTAACCGTAGATATAATGTATCCACAGCGTATACTAACCATAGATATAATGTATCCACAGCGTATACTAATCATAGATATAATGTATCCACAGCGTATACTAACCATAGATATAATGTATCCACAGCGTATACTAACCATAGATATAATGTATCCACAGCGTATACTAACCATAGATATAATGTATCCACAGCGTATACTAATCATAGATATAATGTATCCACAGCGTATACTAACCGTAGATATAATGTATCCACAGCGTATACTAACCATAGATATAATGTATCCACAGCGTATACTAACCATAGATATAATGTATCCACAGCGTATACTAACCATAGATATAATGTATCCACAGCGTATACTAACCATAGATATAATGTATCCACAGCGTATACTAATCATAGATATAATGTATCCACAGCATATACTGACCGTAGATATAATGTATCCACAGCGTATACTAATCGTAGATATAATGTATCCACAGCGTATACTAACCATAGATATAATGTATCCACAGCGTATACTAACCATAGATATAATGTATCCACAGCGTATACTAACCATAGATATAATGTATCCACAGCGTATACTAACCATAGATATAATGTATCCACAGCGTATACTAACCATAGATATAATGTATCCACAGCGTATACTAACCATAGATATAATGTATCCACAGCGTATACTAACCATAGATATAATGTATCCACAGCGTATACTAACCATAGATATAATGTATCCACAGCGTATACTAACCATAGATATAATGTATCCACAGCGTATACTAACCATAGATATAATGTATCCACAGCGTATACTAACCATAGATATAATGTATCCACAGCGTATACTAACCATAGATATAATGTATCCACAGCGTATACTAACCATAGATATAATGTATCCACAGCGTATACTAACCATAGATATAATGTATCCACAGCGTATACTAACCATAGATATAATGTATCCACAGCGTATACTAACCATAGATATAATGTATCCACAGCGTATACTAATCATAGATATAATGTATCCACAGCATATACTGACCGTAGATATAATGTATCCACAGCGTATACTAATCGTAGATATAATGTATCCACAGCGTATACTAACCATAGATATAATGTATCCACAGCGTATACTAACCATAGATATAATGTATCCACAGCGTATACTAACCATAGATATAATGTATCCACAGCGTATACTAACCATAGATATAATGTATCCACAGCGTATACTAACCGTAGATATAATGTATCCACAGCGTATACTAACCATAGATATAATGTATCCACAGCGTATACTAACCATAGATATAATGTATCCACAGCGTATACTAACCATAGATATAATGTATCCACAGCGTATACTAACCATAGATATAATGTATCCACAGCGTATACTAACCGTAGATATAATGTATCCACAGCGTACACTAACCGTAGATATAATGTATCCACAGCGTATACTAACCGTAGATATAATGTATCCACAGCGTATACTAACCGTAGATATAATGTATCCACAGCGTATACTAACCATAGATATAATGTATCCACAGCGTATACTAACCATAGATATAATGTATCCACAGCGTATACTAACCATAGATATAATGTATCCACAGCGTATACTAATCATAGATATAATGTATCCACAGCGTATACTAATCATAGATATAATGTATCCACAGCGTATACTAACCGTAGATATAATGTATCCACAGCGTATACTAACCATAGATATAATGTATCCACAGCGTATACTAACCATAGATATAATGTATCCACAGCGTATACTAACCGTAGATATAATGTATCCACAGCGTATACTAACCATAGATATAATGTATCCACAGCGTATACTAACCGTAGATATAATGTATCCACAGCGTATACTAACCATAGATATAATGTATCCACAGCGTATACTAATCATAGATATAATGTATCCACAGCGTATACTAACCGTAGATATAATGTATCCACAGCGTATACTAATCATAGATATAATGTATCCACAGCGTATACTAACCATAGATATAATGTATCCACAGCGTATACTAACCGTAGATATAATGTATCCACAGCGTATACTAATCATAGATATAATGTATCCACAGCGTATACTAACCATAGATATAATGTATCCACAGCGTATACTAACCGTAGATATAATGTATCCACAGCGTATACTAACCATAGATATAATGTATCCACAGCGTATACTAACCATAGATATAATGTATCCACAGCGTATACTAACCATAGATATAATGTATCCACAGCGTATACTAATCATAGATATAATGTATCCACAGCGTATACTAACCGTAGATATAATGTATCCACAGCGTATACTAACCGTAGATATAATGTATCCACAGCGTATACTAACCATAGATATAATGTATCCACAGCGTATACTAACCGTAGATATAATGTATCCACAGCGTATACTAACCATAGATATAATGTATCCACAGCATATACTAACCATAGATATAATGTATCCACAGCGTATACTAACCGTAGATATAATGTATCCACAGCGTATACTAACCATAGATATAATGTATCCACAGCGTATACTAATCATAGATATAATGTATCCACAGCATACACTAACCATAGATATAATGTATCCACAGCGTATACTTACCATAGATATAATGTATCCACAGCGTATACTAACCATAGATATAATGTATCCACAGCGTATACTAATCATAGATATAATGTATCCACAGCGTATACTAACCGTAGATATAATGTATCCACAGCGTATACTAACCATAGATATAATGTATCCACAGCGTATACTAACCATAGATATAATGTATCCACAGCGTATACTTACCATAGATATAATGTATCCACAGCGTATACTAACCATAGATATAATGTATCCACAGCGTATACTAACCATAGATATAATGTATCCACAGCGTATACTAATCATAGATATAATGTATCCACAGCATATACTAACCGTAGATATAATGTATCCACAGCGTATACTAACCATAGATATAATGTATCCACAGCGTATACTAACCATAGATATAATGTATCCACAGCGTATACTAACCATAGATATAATGTATCCACAGCGTATACTAACCGTAGATATAATGTATCCACAGCGTATACTAACCATAGATATAATGTATCCACAGCGTATACTAATCATAGATATAATGTATCCACAGCATACACTAACCATAGATATAATGTATCCACAGCGTATACTAACCATAGATATAATGTATCCACAGCGTATACTAACCATAGATATAATGTATCCACAGCGTATACTAACCATAGATATAATGTATCCACAGCGTATACTAACCATAGATATAATGTATCCACAGCGTATACTAACCATAGATATAATGTATCCACAGCGTATACTAACCATAGATATAATGTATCCACAGCGTATACTAATCATAGATATAATGTATCCACAGCATATACTAACCATAGATATAATGTATCCACAGCGTATACTAACCGTAGATATAATGTATCCACAGCGTATACTAACCGTAGATATAATGTATCCACAGCGTATACTAATCATAGATATAATGTATCCACAGCATATACTAACCATAGATATAATGTATCCACAGCGTATACTAACCGTAGATATAATGTATCCACAGCATAAACTTACTATACTTGACCTTGTACTGATTGGAGGGGATAATAGATTCCAAACCTTGAAGAAAAAATCTTATTCTTAGTCTTCTCGTTGGGTGTACATTGCTTGTTCTTCTACAATATACTGAATAGGTCATTTTCATGGTCTTCAATCCTGAATCTAGTGCTTGCAGCATTAATGGAGCTTCCAGTTATTGTCGGTACGGCTCACGAGTCTTGTCTTGAGTCTAACCCAATTGGACAAGAGTTACGATGATTTTCAGATAACCAAATATTTCTCACTTTCCAACATGTCGGAGAATCTATGTGCTACTTGCAAGAGCTGTCGAATATTAGTGGATGTCTATGGATTCACTAAGACTTTAAGAATGGCCATGATGGGTGATATTGTCCAACCTGAGTGTTGATGACTTTATTATGAGTGGTTCTTGTTCTCCTCAGATCGGAAACGATGAAGCCTTCATCCTGCAATTCCCCATCGAAAGACTCTACAAGAGAGAAATTATTATTGGTGGTGGTCCTGGTGTGAGACGTTGGTCTAGGGTTATAGAAAATCTTAAGCCACATTCATTGCGCTGCCGAAGACGTGTTCCTCTCACAAGATGGCCTGATTTATCGCCTTAATACAGACCTGCAGTCCTCTGTAATTCCTTTTGAGTGGTGATGACATTGATAGGATTGGTGCTTGTCCTTCTCAGACTGGAACCGTTGACGTCTTCATCTTGCAGTACTCCATCCTTAGACTCTATGGCAGGAGAATAAGAATTATTGGTTGAGTCGACAGAAGTTGACCAGGGAGGAAAACTCGAGAAGTCCTTGAGCAACCACCCCAGGCCATCTATATCTCATCATCCCCTCACCCTGGAGATGTGGGAACTACTACACATCCAAGTACACATACTATAGGGTCAATTTTATAGGCAATCTGTCAGTATATCTTTGGATTGTTGAAGGAAACCACATGACAAAAACCTACAATCTCCATCCAAATGTTCCCCTAGAACCCATGACCAGAGACCCACCATACGCCCTCTTTGGCTTCCTTACTATCTTCCCTCTCCCCATTACCCTACTTTTTTCATATTTACCACTTGTATCATTGAGTCCTCTGGTGGTGGGCAACTGTAGCGATTCCCAAAGTTTGGGATGAGCATTGGCATGTTGGATTATGGCTTTTTCAATGTACAGAGGGAGTGACTGAGCAAAGCCTGCAAAAAAGAAAAAGTATACCCAAAATTGGCACAAAAACATCAAGACGGGACAAAACTTCCTCTACGACCATATGGATGAGTGTAAGTAAATAAGAAATGCTCTTCAACCAGTCTAAGTAATGGGAGGTCTTAGGACTATGACCAGCCTACAAATATCTTTTTTAAGGGGTTTTCCACTAGCACTCGTATAATATGCCATAAGACTGTAATCATTGGGTGTCCAGCAACAAGGACCCCCACCAGTCTTGAAAATGAAGGTTTCTTATCCCCTGATCTTAATAGAGAAGTAGTCACCCTCCATTTAAATGAATAGGAGTTATGGTTACCTTCCAGTGACAACACAGTAGAAATCCCCTTTAAGTTTTATGAGGACATCTTGACCCTCCAGAAACCTATTATGTTACTGATGGAAAGGAAATCCCTGGTGATGCCTGGTTACCTCCATGTGAGAGCCACCCTGCAGAATGGGAACCTCCAAACACCTCAAATCTCAGCTTCCACATCCCCTGAAAGTGTGACCTGAGGGTAATATTGGGGTCAGGGTGTGATTCCTGCATTCTGTATGAGTCTCTCACATTTGTTCTCCTCTCCTGTTCTTTTCCAAGCTACAACAGTTGTCTCTTTGATCAGATGAGAGGCACAACGACCGTAGGTCGGGGGGGGGGGGGCATTTTATTCTAGGAATCTAGGAAGGTCAAAGTGGACAGAGACACCAGCATGACTAGGGAGCAACATCCCGCATAAAACAGCTGGAGCACTGAACTATTAAAACAAAAGGACTGCTATCCTCAAAGGGAATAGGGTTTCCAGAAATCCATGACGTGATGCATGGTAATAAGGTGGAACCTCTTGTCTCTGGGCAAGACTTTTTGTGGTGCCACTTTCCCTTTACTTGTTCGCATAAATCATAATATTTATTTATTTCAGTTACTTATATAGCGCCAACATATTACGCAGCGCTATACAAAGGTCCTCTTTATATCATATGGTGCATAAACAATACATCTATACAATGCATAAATAATTATGCCATACTGCGCATAATACACACTGTCATACATTGCATAAATAATAATGCCATGTGTATAAATAATATGACCATGTGATGCCTAAATAATACTGCCATACAGTGCATACATAATACTGCCATACCATCCATAAAAAATACTGCCATACAGTGAATAAATAATACCTCCAAACCATCTATAAATAATACCTCCAAACCATCCATAAATAATACGGCCATACAGTGCACAAATAATATCTCCAAACCATACATAAATAATACCTCCATACCATCCATAAATAATGCTGCCATACAGTGCATAAATAATATCTCCAAACCATCCATAAATAATACCTCCATACCACCCATGAATAATACTGCCATGCAGTGCGTAAATAATACATCCAAACTATCCATAAATAATACCTCCAAACCATCCATAAATAATACTGCCATACAGTGCACAAATAATACCTCCATACAATCTATAAATAATACTGCCATACAGTGCATAAATAATATCTCCAAACCATCCATAAATAATACTGCCATACAGTGCATTAAAAATATCTCCAACCCATCCATAAATAATACCTCCATACCATGCATAAATAATACTGCCATACAGTGCATAAATAATACCTCCATATCATCCATAAATAATACCTCCAAACCATCCATAAATAATACCTCCCTACCATCCATAAAAAAATACTGCCATACAGTGCATAAATATCTCCAAACCATCCATAAATAATACCTCCAAACCATCCATAAATAATCCTGCCATACAGTGCATAAATAATACCTCCAAACCATCCATAAATAATACTGCCATACAGTGCATAAATAATACCTCCATACCATCCATAAATAATACCTCCAAACCATCCATAAATAATACTGCCATACAGTGCATAAATAATACCTCCAAACCATCCATAAATAATACCTCCCTACCATCCATAAAAAAATACTGCCATACAGTGCATAAATATCTCCAAACCATCCATAAATAATACCTCCATACCATCCATAAATAATACTGCCATACAGTGCATAAATAATACCTCCATACCATCCATAAATAATACTGCCATACAGTGCATAAATAATACCTCCAAACCATACATAAATAATACCTCCCTACCATCCATAAAAAAAACTGCCATACAGTGCATAAATATCTCCAAACCATCCATAAATAATACCTCCCTACCATCCATAAATAATACTGCCATACAGTGCATAAATAATACCTCCATACCATCCATAAATAATACTGCCATACAGTGCATAAATAATACCTCCATACCATCCATAAATAATACTGCCATACAGTGCATAAATAATATCTCCATACCATCCATAAATAATACTGCCATACAGTGCATAAATATCTCCAAACCATCCATAAATAATACCTCCATACCATCCATAAAAAAATACTGCCATACAGTGCATAAATATCTCCAAACCATCCATAAATAATACCTCCATACCATCCATAAATAATACTGCCATACAGTGCATAAATAATACCTCCATACCATCCATAAATAATACTGCCATACAGTGCATAAATAATACCTCCATACCATCCATAAAAAAATACTGCCATACAGTGCATAAATAATATCTCCATATCATCCATAAATAATGCTGCCATACAGTGCATAAATAATACCTCCAAACCATCCATAAATAATACCTCCATACCATCCATAAATAATACTGCCATACAGTGCATAAACAATATCTGTATTTACGCCCCGAAATACGTCTGAAAACACATCGTGTGAACATACCCTAAACCTGTTGTGTTTCTTCCTCTTCATCACTTAGTATTTGAACTTGTTCTACGGTACACAGGGGATTATCCATTATACTGCATATTCGGCTCTGCTGCATACCGTTACTGAACCCTGGATTGTCTATATACACTGTTACCTACTGTCTGTTTATCGCATTCCCAGATCTACATTGCCTGGATTGTCTGACCACTCTATAGCTTACTGCCTCGTACTGCATACCCAGCTCTGCTACGTCTCCATTGCCGGACCTTGAAAAGCCACCTATCGCTAACGCATATCCAGAGATTCAACTACTGGGCAAGTTAGTGCCCCTTAAGTCCTGGAGAAAACAGAGTACCTTAGACACTAAACAAAGCAGTCAAAAAAGGTTAGACGAGGGGTGAAATGTGCCACCCGGTAGGTTCTATCTCTGGATATCGTAAGACCCGGATCATAACTACATTACCATACATTGCATAGTTAATGGTGCATAAATAATGGGAGCATAAGTAATGTAAAGGTGCGTAGGGTCCAAGACTTATTCAACTCAGCTATTTCACATATATATTTAATAAACCCTAATACCGTATGCTGAATAAATAATAACGCCATCTGGTGCACATATAATATCACCATGTTGTGAATAAATACTATCACCATAGGGTACATAAGTAACATACTCACAATGTGGAAATAATACCACCATGTAGAGCATAAATAATACTGCCATATAGAGCATGAATATGACTGCCATATAGTACATACACATACCACCATCCAAAGCATAGACAATACTACTATATGGTGCAGAAATAATATATTATCATACGCTTTACCTATATAGCAGACAAGTGCAGCCACGATGCGCAGGGAGCCTCTCATATTACTGAAATACCAGGCATCTACATCCAGTATCCGGATTATATACGGTCATCTAATCAAGGAGCGAGGAGACCTGACAATTTGTCACCTCCAAACAATAGGGACGCACGTGGGAGGGGACAGAAAGATTTCACATCTTATGAGCAATCACTCAACCGATAAGTGAGAAAACATGTAGTTGTGGAAACATTAATGTAAGTCCTGGGTCCTTAACAGGACAATCAATATTATGGTCCTACACAGGATGACTGGTTTGAGGATGGAGGAAACATGTCCTATACAGAATGAGTGATATGAAGATGGGGGAGACATGTCCTATACAAGATGACTGATTTGAGGATGGAGGAGACATGTCCTATACAGGATGACTGATTTGAGGATGGAGGAGACATGTCCTATACAGGATGACTGGTTTGATCATGGAGGAGACATGTCCTATACAAGATGAGTGATTTGAGGATGGAGGAGACATGTCCTATACAGGATGACTGATTTGATCATGGAGGAGACATGTCCTATACAGGATGACTGGTTTGAGGATGGAGGAGACATGTCCTGTACAGGATGAGTGATTTGAAGATGAATGAGAAATGTCCTATACAGAATGACTGGTTTGAGAATGGAGGAGACATGTCCTGTACAGGATGACTGGTTTGAGGATGGAGGAGACATGTCCTGTACAGGATGAGTGATTTGAAGATGAATGAGAAATGTCCTATACAGGATGACTGATTTGAGGATAGAGGAGACATGTCCTATACAGGATGAGTGATGTGAGGATGACAGAGACATTTCCTATACAGGATAAGTGATTTGAGGATGGAGAAGACATGTCCTATACAGGATGAGTGATGTGAGGATGACAGAGACATTTCCTATACAGGATAAGTGATTTGAGGATGAATAAAACATGTCCTATACAGGATGAGTGATTTGAGGATGGAGGAGACATGTCCCATACAGGATGAGTGATTTGAGGATGGAGGAGACATGTCCTATACAGGATGACTGATTTGAGGATGGAGAAGACATGTCCTATACAGGATGAGTGATTTGAGGATGGAGAAGACATGTCCTATACAGGATGAGTGATTTGTGGATGGGACAGACATGTCCTATACAGGATGACTGATTTGAGGATGGAGGAGACATGTCCTATAAGGGATGAGTGATTTGAGGATGGAGGAGACATGTCCTATACAGGATGAGTGATTTGAGGATGGAGAAGATATGTCCTATACAGGATGAGTGATTTGAGGATGGAGGAAACATGTCCTATACAGGATAACTGATTTGAGGATGGGGGAGACATGTCCTATAAAGGATGACTGGTTTGTGGATGGAGGAGACATGTCCTATACAGAATGAGTGGTTTGAGGATGGAGAAGACATGTCCTATACAGGATGAGTGATTTTAGGATAGAGGAGACATGTCCTATACAGGATGACTGATTTGAGGATGGAGAAGACATGTCCCATACAGGATGAGTGATTTGAGGATGGAGGAGACATGTCCTATACAGGATGTGTGATTTGTGGATGGAGGAGACATGTCCTATACAGGATGACTGGTTTGAGGATAAAGAAGACATGTCCTATACAGGATGAGTGATGTGAGGATGAATGAGACATGTCGTATACAGGATGAGTGATTTGAGGATGGAGGAGACATGTCCTATACAGGATGACTGATTTGAGGATGGGGCAGACATGTCCTATACAGGATGAGTGATTTGAGGATGGAGGAGACATGTCCTATACAGGATGTGTGATTTGTGGATGGAGGAGACATGTCCTATACAGGATGACTGGTTTGAGGATAAAGAAGACATGTCCTATACAGGATGAGTGATGTGAGGATGAATGAGACATGTCGTATACAGGATGAGTGATTTGAGGATGGAGGAGACATGTCCTATACAGGATGACTGATTTGAGGATGGGGCAGACATGTCCTATACAGGATGACTGATTTGATCATGGAGGAGACATGTCCTGTACAGGATGAGTGATTTGAGGATAGAGAAGACATGTCATATATAGGATGAGTGATTGGAGGATGGAGGAGACATGTCCTGTACAGGATGAGTGATTTGAGGATAGAGAAGACATGTCATATATAGGATGAGTGATTGGAGGATGGAGAAGACATGTCCCATACAGGATGAGTGATTTGTGGATGGAGGAGATATGTCCTATACAGGATGAGTGATTTGTGGATGGAGGAGACATGTCCTATACAAGATGAGTGATTTGTGGATGGAGGAGACATGTCCTATACAGGATGACTGGTTTGAGGATAAAGAAGACATGTCCTATACAGGATGAGTGATTTGAGGATGAATGAGACATATCCTATATAGGATGACAGATTTGAGGATGGAGAAGACATGTCCTATACAGGATGACTGGTTTGAGGATGGAGAAGACATGTCCTATACAGGATGAGTGATTTGAGGATGGAGAAGACATGTCCTATACAGGATGAGTGATTTGAGGATGGAGAAGACATGTCCTATACAGGATGACTGATTTGAGGATGGAGAAGACATGTCCTATACAGGATGACTGATTTGAGGATGGAGGAGACATGTCCTATAAGGGATGAGTGATTTGAGGATGGAGGAGACATGTCCTATACAGGATGAGTGATTTGAGGATGGAGAAGACATGTCCTATATAGGGTGAGTGATTTGAGGATGGAGGAAACATGTCCTATACAGGATGACTTATTTGAGGATGGGGGAGAAATGTCCAATAAAGGATGACTGGTTTGAGGATGGAGGAGACATGTCCTATACAGAATGACTGGTTTGAGGATGGAGAAGACATGTCCTATACAGGATGAGTGATTTGAGGATAGAGGAGACATGTCCTATACAGGATGACTGATTTGAGGATGCAGAAGACATGTCCCATACAGGATGAGTGATTTGAGGATGGAGGAGACATGTCCTATACAGGATGAGTGATTTGAGGATGGAGGAGACATGTCCTATACACGATGACTGGTTTGAGGATGGAGAAGACATGTCCTATACAGGATGAGTGATTTGAGGATGGAGGAGACATGTCCTATACAGGATGTCTGATTTGAGGATAGAGGAGACATGTCCTATACAGGATGACTGATTTGAGGATGGAGAAGACATGTCCCAAACAGGATGACTGATTTGAGAATGGAGGAGACATGTCCTATACAGGATGAGTGATTTGAGGATGGAGGAGACATGTCCTATACAGGATGACTGATTTGAGGATGGAGAAGACATGTCCCAAACAGGATGAGTGATTTGAGGATGGAGGAGACATGTCCTATACAGGATGAGTGATTTGAGGATGGAGGAGACATGTCCTATACACGATGACTGGTTTGAGGATGGAGAAGACATGTCCTATACAGGATGACTGATTTGAGGATGGAGAAGACATGTCCTATACAGAATGACTGGTTTGAGGATGGAGAAGACATGTCCTATACAGGATGACTGGTTTGAGGATGGAGAAGACATGTCCTATACAGGATGACTGATTTGAGGATGGAGAAGACATGTCCTATACAGGATGACTGGTTTGAGGATGGAGAAGACATGTCCTATACAGGATGACTGATTTGAGGATGGAGAAGACATGTCCTATTCAGGATGACTGATTTGAGGATGGAGAAGACATGTCCTATACAGGATGACTGATTTGAGGATGGAGGAGACATGTCCTATACAGGATGAGTGATTTGAGGATGGAGAAGACTTGTCCTATACAGGATGAGTGATTTGAGGATGGAGAAGACATGTCCTATACAGGATGAGTGATTTGAGGATGGAGGAGACATGTCCTATAAGGGATGAGTGATATGAGGATGGAGGAGACATGTCCTATACAGGATGAGTGATTTGAGGATGGAGAAGACATGTCCTATACATGATGACTGGTTTGAGGATGGAGAAGACATTTTCTATACATGATGACTGATTTGAGGATGAATGAGACATATCCTATATAGGATGACAGATTTGAGGATGGAGAAGACATGTCCTATACAGGATGACTGGTTTGAGGATGGAGAAGACATGTCCTATACAGGATGACTGATTTGAGGATGGAGAAGACATGTCCTATACAGGATGACTGATTTGAGGATGGAGAAGACATGTCCTATACAGTATGACTGATTTGAGGATGGAGGAGACATGTCCTATAAGGGATGAGTGATTTGAGGATGGAAGAGACATGTCCTATACAGGATGAGTGATTTGAGGATGTAGAAGACATGTCCTATATAGGGTGAGTGATTTGAGGATGGAGGAAACATGTCCTATACAGGATGACTGATTTGAGGATGGGGGAGACATGTCCTATAAAGGATGACTGGTTTGAGGATGGAGGAGACATGTCCTATACAGAATGACTGGTTTGAGGATGGAGAAGTCATTTCCTATACAGGATGAGTGATTTGAGGATAGAGGAGACATGTCCTATAAGGGATGACTGATTTGAGGATGGAGAAGACATGTCCCATACAGGATGAGTGATTTGAGGATGGAGGAGACATGTCCTATACAGGATGAGTGATTTGAGGATGGAGGAGACATGTCCTATACACGATGACTGGTTTGAGGATGGAGAAGACATGTCCTATACAGGATGAGTGATTTGAGGATGGAGGAGACATGTCCTATACAGGATGTCTGATTTGAGGATGAAGGAGACATGTCCTATACAGGATGAGTGATTTGAGGATGGAGGAGACATGTCCTATACAGGATGTCTGATTTGAGGATGAAGGAGACATGTCCTATACAGGATGTCTGGTTTGAGAATGGAGGAGACATGTCCTGTACAGGATGACTGGTTTGAGGATGGAGGAGACATGTCCTGTACAGGATGAGTGATTTGAAGATGAATGAGAAATGTCCTATACAGGATGACTGATTTGAGGATAGAGGAGACATGTCCTATACAGGATGAGTGATTTGAGGATGGAGAAGACATGTCCTATACAGGATGAGTGATGTGAGGATGACAGAGACATTTCCTATACAGGATAAGTGATTTGAGGATGAATAAAACATGTCCTATACAGGATGAGTGATTTGAGGATGGAGGAGACATGTCCCATACAGGATGAGTGATTTGAGGATGGAGGAGACATGTCCTATACAGGATGACTGATTTGAGGATGGAGAAGACATGTCCTATACAGGATGAGTGATTTGAGGATGGAGAAGACATGTCCTATACAGGATGAGTGATTTGTGGATGGGACAGACATGTCCTATACAGGATGACTGATTTGAGGATGGAGGAGACATGTCCTATAAGGGATGAGTGATTTGAGGATGGAGGAGACATGCCCTATACAGGATGAGTGATTTGAGGATGGAGAAGATATGTCCTATACAGGATGAGTGATTTGAGGATGGAGGAAACATGTCCTATACAGGATAACTGATTTGAGGATGGGGGAGACATGTCCTATAAAGGATGACTGGTTTGTGGATGGAGGAGACATGTCCTATACAGAATGAGTGGTTTGAGGATGGAGAAGACATGTCCTATACAGGATGAGTGATTTGAGGATAGAGGAGACATGTCCTATACAGGATGACTGATTTGAGGATGGAGAAGACATGTCCCATACAGGATGAGTGATTTGAGGATGGAGGAGACATGTTCTATACAGGATGAGTGATTTGAGGATGGAGGAGACATGTCCTATACAGGATGTGTGATTTGTGGATGGAGGAGACATGTCCTATACAGGATGACTGGTTTGAGGATAAAGAAGACATGTCCTATACAGGATGAGTGATGTGAGGATGAATGAGACATGTCGTATACAGGATGAGTGATTTGAGGATGGAGGAGACATGTCCTATACAGGATGACTGATTTGAGGATGGGGCAGACATGTCCTATACAGGATGACTGATTTGATCATGGAGGAGACATGTCCTGTACAGGATGAGTGATTTGAGGATAGAGAAGACATGTCATATATAGGATGAGTGATTGGAGGATGGAGGAGACATGTCCTGTACAGGATGAGTGATTTGAGGATAGAGAAGACATGTCATATATAGGATGAGTGATTGGAGGATGGAGAAGACATGTCCCATACAGGATGAGTGATTTGTGGATGGAGGAGATATGTCCTATACAGGATGAGTGATTTGTGGATGGAGGAGACATGTCCTATACAAGATGAGTGATTTGTGGATGGAGGAGACATGTCCTATACAGGATGACTGGTTTGAGGATAAAGAAGACATGTCCTATACAGGATGAGTGATTTGAGGATGAATGAGACATATCCTATATAGGATGACAGATTTGAGGATGGAGAAGACATGTCCTATACAGGATGACTGGTTTGAGGATGGAGAAGACATGTCCTATACAGGATGAGTGATTTGAGGATGGAGAAGACATGTCCTATACAGGATGAGTGATTTGAGGATGGAGAAGACATGTCCTATACAGGATGACTGATTTGAGGATGGAGAAGACATGTCCTATACAGGATGACTGATTTGAGGATGGAGGAGACATGTCCTATAAGGGATGAGTGATTTGAGGATGGAGGAGACATGTCCTATACAGGATGAGTGATTTGAGGATGGAGAAGACATGTCCTATATAGGGTGAGTGATTTGAGGATGGAGGAAACATGTCCTATACAGGATGACTTATTTGAGGATGGGGGAGAAATGTCCAATAAAGGATGACTGGTTTGAGGATGGAGGAGACATGTCCTATACAGAATGACTGGTTTGAGGATGGAGAAGACATGTCCTATACAGGATGAGTGATTTGAGGATAGAGGAGACATGTCCTATACAGGATGACTGATTTGAGGATGCAGAAGACATGTCCCATACAGGATGAGTGATTTGAGGATGGAGGAGACATGTCCTATACAGGATGAGTGATTTGAGGATGGAGGAGACATGTCCTATACACGATGACTGGTTTGAGGATGGAGAAGACATGTCCTATACAGGATGAGTGATTTGAGGATGGAGGAGACATGTCCTATACAGGATGTCTGATTTGAGGATAGAGGAGACATGTCCTATACAGGATGACTGATTTGAGGATGGAGAAGACATGTCCCAAACAGGATGACTGATTTGAGAATGGAGGAGACATGTCCTATACAGGATGAGTGATTTGAGGATGGAGGAGACATGTCCTATACAGGATGACTGATTTGAGGATGGAGAAGACATGTCCCAAACAGGATGAGTGATTTGAGGATGGAGGAGACATGTCCTATACAGGATGAGTGATTTGAGGATGGAGGAGACATGTCCTATACACGATGACTGGTTTGAGGATGGAGAAGACATGTCCTATACAGGATGACTGATTTGAGGATGGAGAAGACATGTCCTATACAGAATGACTGGTTTGAGGATGGAGAAGACATGTCCTATACAGGATGACTGGTTTGAGGATGGAGAAGACATGTCCTATACAGGATGACTGATTTGAGGATGGAGAAGACATGTCCTATACAGGATGACTGGTTTGAGGATGGAGAAGACATGTCCTATACAGGATGACTGATTTGAGGATGGAGAAGACATGTCCTATTCAGGATGACTGATTTGAGGATGGAGAAGACATGTCCTATACAGGATGACTGATTTGAGGATGGAGGAGACATGTCCTATACAGGATGAGTGATTTGAGGATGGAGAAGACTTGTCCTATACAGGATGAGTGATTTGAGGATGGAGAAGACATGTCCTATACAGGATGAGTGATTTGAGGATGGAGGAGACATGTCCTATAAGGGATGAGTGATATGAGGATGGAGGAGACATGTCCTATACAGGATGAGTGATTTGAGGATGGAGAAGACATGTCCTATACATGATGACTGGTTTGAGGATGGAGAAGACATTTTCTATACATGATGACTGATTTGAGGATGAATGAGACATATCCTATATAGGATGACAGATTTGAGGATGGAGAAGACATGTCCTATACAGGATGACTGGTTTGAGGATGGAGAAGACATGTCCTATACAGGATGACTGATTTGAGGATGGAGAAGACATGTCCTATACAGGATGACTGATTTGAGGATGGAGAAGACATGTCCTATACAGTATGACTGATTTGAGGATGGAGGAGACATGTCCTATAAGGGATGAGTGATTTGAGGATGGAGGAGACATGTCCTATACAGGATGAGTGATTTGAGGATGTAGAAGACATGTCCTATATAGGGTGAGTGATTTGAGGATGGAGGAAACATGTCCTATACAGGATGACTGATTTGAGGATGGGGGAGACATGTCCTATAAAGGATGACTGGTTTGAGGATGGAGGAGACATGTCCTATACAGAATGACTGGTTTGAGGATGGAGAAGTCATTTCCTATACAGGATGAGTGATTTGAGGATAGAGGAGACATGTCCTATAAGGGATGACTGATTTGAGGATGGAGAAGACATGTCCCATACAGGATGAGTGATTTGAGGATGGAGGAGACATGTCCTATACAGGATGAGTGATTTGAGGATGGAGGAGACATGTCCTATACACGATGACTGGTTTGAGGATGGAGAAGACATGTCCTATACAGGATGAGTGATTTGAGGATGGAGGAGACATGTCCTATACAGGATGTCTGATTTGAGGATGAAGGAGACATGTCCTATACAGGATGAGTGATTTGAGGATGGAGGAGACATGTCCTATACAGGATGTCTGATTTGAGGATGAAGGAGACATGTCCTATACAGGATGTCTGATTTGAGGATGAAGGAGACATGTCCTATACAGGATGACTGGTTTGAGGATGGAGAAGACATGTCCTATACAGGATGACTTATGTAAGTCACCGAGGCCTCATTAGTCCTGTAACCTCACTAGTCACAGCCAGTGTTCCCTATAAGGTGCGCGTCCGTGCACCTTCCAGAATCTGCCTGCTCACTAAATTTTAAAGCCTGCACACTCTCACGGGCTGCGGGCGGATGCAGTGGCTTCGCTAGCACCGGAGGGGGCTCCGGTGCTAGCGACAGCCACATTCACATGTATGTGCGTCCTCAGGACGCACATACAAATGAATACTATAGGCTGTAGGTCACGTTAGGCCTGCAGTCTATAAGGCGCTAGGAGTCACGCAGGCTGGGGAGATGACATTACATTATCACGCCGGTCCGCGCATGCGTCCCGCCGGAGAGGCAGTGTAGCGCTCCATCTGTCGCTGGAACGGGGCAAGGTAAATACAATCTTATTTTATTTTTTTAAGGAACTGTGTGGCAGTGTATACAGGGGAAGGGGGGCTGTGTAGTACTATATACAAGGGGAGAGGGGGGCTATGTAGCACTATATACAAGGGGAGGAGGGGGCTGTGTAGCGTTATATACAAGGGGAGGAGGGGGCTGTGTAGCGCTATATAAAGGGGAGAGGGGGGCTGTGTAGAGCTATATACAAGGGGAGAGGGGGCTGTGTAGCGCTATATACAAGGGGGAAGGGGGCTGTATAGCACTATATACAAGGAGAGGGGTCTGTGTAGCGCTATATACAAGGGGAGAGGGGGGCTGTGTAGCTCTATATACAAGGGGGAAGGGGCTGTGTAGCGCTATATACAAGGGGAGGAGGGGGCTGTGTAGCGCTATATACAAGGGGAGGAGGGGGCTGTGTAGCGCTATATTCAAGGGGAGGAGGGGGCTGTGTAGCGCTATATACAAGGAGAGGGGGGCTGTGTAGCGCTATATACAAGGGGAGAGGGGGGCTGTGTAGCGCTATATACAAGGGGAGGAGGGGGGCTGTGTAGTGCTATATACAAGGGGAGGAGGGGGGCTGTGTATCGCTATATACAAGGGGAGAGGGGGGCTGTGTAGTGCTATATACAAGGGGAGAGGGGGGCTGTGTAGCGCTATATACAAGGGGAGAGGGGGGCTGTGTAGCGCTATATTCAAGGGGAGGAGGGGGCTGTGTAGCGCTATATACAAGGAGAGGAGGGGGGCTGTGTATCGCTATATACAAGGGGAGAGGGGGGCTGTGTAGTGCTATATACAAGGGGAGAGGGGGGCTGTGTAGCGCTATATACAAGGGGAGAGGGGGGCTGTGTAGCGCTATATTCAAGGGGAGGAGGGGGCTGTGTAGCGCTATATACAAGGGGAGGAGGGGGGCTGTGTAGCGCTATATACAAGGGGAGAGGGGGGCTGTGTAGCGCTATATTCAAGGGGAGGAGGGGGGCTGTGTAGCGCTATATACAAGGAGAGGGGGCTGTGTAGCGCTATATACAAGGGGAGAGGGGGGCTGTGTAGCGCTATATACAAGGGGAGGAGGGGGGCTGTGTAGTGCTATATACAAGGGGAGAGGGGGGCTGTGTAGCACTATATACAAGGGGAGGAGGGGGGCTGTGTAGCGCTATATACAAGGGGAGAGGGGGGCTGTGTAGTGCTATATACAAGGGGAGAGGGGGGCTGTGTAGCGCTATATAGAAGGGGAGAGGGGGGTTGTGTAGTGCTATATACAAAGGGGGGGGGCTGTGTAGCGCTGTATACAGGGGGAGTGGGCTATGTAGCGCTATATACAAGGGAATGAGGTGGGCTGTGTGGCGCTATATACAAGGGGAGAGGGGGCTGTCTAGTGCTATATACAAGGGGAGAATTGCTGTACAGCGCTATATACAAGGGGAACGGGGGGCTGTGTAGCTCTATATACAAGGAGAGGAGGAGGAGGGCTGTGTAGCACTATATACAAGGGGAGGGGGTCTGTGTAGCGCTATATACACAAAGGGAAGATGGGGGCTGTGTAGCGCTATATACAAGGGGAGGAGGTGGGCTGTGTAGCGCTATATACAAGGGGAGAGGGGGGCTGTGTAGTGCTATATACAAGGGGAGAGGGGGGCTGTGTAGTGCTATATACAAGGGGAGAGGGGGGCTGTGTAGCGCTATATAGAAGGGGAGAGGGGGGTTGTGTAGCGCTATATACAAAGGGGGGGGGCTGTGTAGCGCTGTATACAGGGGGAGTGGGCTATGTAGCGCTATTTACAAGGGAATGAGGTGGGCTGTGTAGCGCTATATACAAGGGGAGAGGGGGCTGTCTAGTGCTATATAGAGGGGAGAATTGCTGTACAGCGCTATATACAAGGGGAGCGGGGGGCTGTGTAGCTCTATATACAAGGAGAGGAGGAGGAGGGCTGTGTAGCACTATATACACAAAGGGAAGATGGGGGCTGTGTAGCGCTATATACAAGGGGAGAGGGGGCTGTGTAGCGCTATATACAAGGGGAGAGGGGGCTGTGTAGCGCTATATACAAGGGGAGAGGGGGCTGTGTAGCACTATATACAGTGGGGAATTGCTGTGTAGTACTATATACAGGTTGACTGTGTGGCAGCAGCTACAGGGGCGTCTGTGTGGTGCTTTCTACAGGAGTCTGTGTGGCGCTATCTACTGGGGGTCTGTGCAGCACTATCTACAGGGGGGTCTGCGTGTGGCTCTACCTGCAGGGGGCTGAGTGTGCCACTATCTGCAGGGGGCTGCGTGTGCCGCTATTTGCAGGGGGCTGCGTGTGATGCAATCTACAGTGGCGTGACGCTATCTACAGGGGGGGTGAACTGTCTACAGGGGGATGTGTTTGGCGCTATCTACAGGGGCTGTGTGGCGCTTTCTACAGGGTGGGTGTGTGCGTTGCTATCTATAGGGTCTGTGTGGTACTATCTATAGGGGGGGTCTGTGTGGCGCTATCTACAGGGGGTCTGGATGACAATATCTACAGGGGGTCTGCGTGACACTATCTACAGGGAGTCAGTGTGGCACTATCTACGGGGGGTCTGTGTGGCGGTCTCTACAGGGGGTCTGTGTGGCGCTATCTACAGGGGGCTGTGTGTGGCGCTATCTACAGGGGGTCCGTGTGGCACTATCTATGGGGGGTCTGTGTGGCGGTCTCTACAGGGGGCTGTGTGTGGCGCTATCTACAGGGGGTCTGTGTGGCGGTCTCTACAGGGGGTCTGTGTGGCGCTATCTACAGGGGGCTGTGTGTGGCTCTATCTACAGGGGGTCGGTGTGGCACTATCTACAGGGGGTCGGTGTGGCACTATCTACAGGGGGTCGGTGTGGCACTATCTACAGGGGGTCTGTGTGGTGCTATCTACAGGGGGTCTGTGTGGCGCTATCTACAGGCGGTCTGTGTGGCACTATCTACAGGGGGTCTGTGTGGCACTATCTACAGGGGGTCTGTGTGGTGCTATCTACAGGGGGTCTGTGTGGCGCTATCTACAGGCGGTCTGTGTGGCACTATCTACAGGGGGTCTGTGTGGCGGTCTCTACAGGGGGTCTGTGTGGCGCTATCTACAGGGGGCTGTGTGTGGCACTATCTACAGGGGGTCGGTGTGGCACTATCTATGGGGGGTCTGTGTGGCGGTCTCTACAGGGGGCTGTGTGTGGCGCTATCTACAGGGGGTCGGTGTGGCACTATCTACAGGGGGTCGGTGTGGCGCTATCTACAGGGGGTCTGTGTGGCGGTCTCTACAGGGGGTCTGTGTGGCGCTATCTACAGGAGGCTGTGTGTGGCACTATCTACAGGGGGCTGTGTGTGGCTCTATCTACAGGGGGTTGGTGTGGCACTATCTACAGGGGGTCGGTGTGGCACTATCTACAGGGGGTCTGTGTGGTGCTATCTACAGGGGGTCGGTGTGGCACTATCTACAGGGGGTCGGTGTGGCACTATCTACAGGGGGTCGGTGTGGCACTATCTACAGGGGGTCTGTGTGGTGCTATCTACAGGGGGCTGTGTTTGGAGCTATCTACAGGGGGGTCTGTGTGGCGCTATCTACAGGGGGGTCTGTGTGGCGCTATCTACAGGGGGCTGTGTGTGGCACTATCTACAGGCGGTCTGTGTGGCACTATCTACAGGGGTTCGGTGTGGCACTATCTACAGGGGGTCTGTGTGATGCTATCTACAGGTGGTCTGTGTGGTGCTATCTACAGGTGGTCTGTGTGGTGCTATCTACAGGGTGTTTGTGTGGCGCTATCTACAGGCGGTCTGTGTGGCGCTATCTACAGGGGGGTCTGTGTGGCGCTATCTACAGGGGGCTGTGTGTGGCACTATCTACAGGCGGTCTGTGTGGCACTATCTACAGGGGGTCTGTGTGGTGCTATCTACAGGGGGTCTGTGTGGTGCTATCTACAGGGGGTCTGTGTGGTGCTATCTACAGGTGGTCTGTGTGGTGCTATCTACAGGGGGTCTGTGTGGTGCTATCTACAGGTGGTCTGTGTGGTGCTATCTACAGGGGGTCGGTGTGGCACTATCTACAGGGGGTCTGTGTGGCAATATCTACAGGGGGTCTGTGTGATGCTATCTACAGGGGGTCTGTGTGGCAATATCTACAGGGGGTCTGTGTGATGCTATCTACAGGGGTCTGTGTGATGCTATCTACAGGGGGTCTGTGTGGCACTATCTACAGGGGGTCTGTGTGGCAATATCTACAGGGGGTCTGTGTGATGCTATCTACAGGTGGTCTGTGTGGTGCTATCTACAGGTGGTCTGTGTGGCGCTGTCTATAGGGGCAGTGGTGTAATGAGGGATTCTTTCGTTGATGCCTATAATTGGTGTGTATAACTGTCGTCTATTTTAATGCTGGACTTGTAATATTTTAGTATTTAAAAAAGTAATTTAAAACTAATTTAAAATAAGTTTTCTTATCCTCTTATTTAGTCGCTCTATTAGCGATTACTGGGGGTATTACTTTTGGTCATCATATCGCCCACCATTGATGGAAACTCGCCCTGCTCCATAACTGCCCCGCTCAGGAGCTGGCAGGACTTAGAGGGAACATTGGTCACAGCCATGGACGCCATATTTTATATTTCTCATATGAAAGTAAAGGATCTATGACGTTGGCCGGACATATTCCTTGTGAGATGATAAGCGGTGCCGGACATCTGAGCGCCTGCTTATCATCTCTTCCACATGTAGCTGAACTTTATACTGGGCCGTGTTTTTCTATGTGGAGACTCTGTAGATAAATACTGGGAAATAAAAGAAAGTGTGATCGCGTGCTGGTGAGCGATTGCCGCGACCTCGCCCTCCTGCACTCTTATCGAGGACTTATCTACTAATTGTCATTAATCATTAATGAGCTTCTTACACCACAAGGGACATGTACTGCTAATGAGTTTATCGCTTTATGTGATAACAACAAAGCCTATCATGCCAGTACCTGCTGATACTTGTAGTCCCCCCCTATGGGTTAAAGGGTAAACAAAGCATAACTTTCCCTTGTCATGGTCCGTGAGTCTTTCATAATCCCTAATGAATCGTTACTGCCAGCTAAGCAGCTCCGGTGTAGGTTGCCTAGCAACGGACGCCAGTGCCGGTGGGTGACAACACTGGGTCTCCATGCTGTGGTATTACATAAAATGGTGACACGGTGGTGGCAATGGGCGAGTTGGTGAGGTTGTGACCTTGATATAATTCACATATCTGCGATCGCCTTGGTGATCACCTGACTTGAACCAATACAACCAACGTAACGGAGTCAAGCCTAAAAAAAAATGTCATCCCAGAGAAAATTGCCATTTCCTAAATCTTTGAATTTCCCAAACAAATTTTGTTGCAAATATTCTGTCAACAAATTATAACTTTATTGAAATAAACAAATATTATGCAAACCAGGATCCAAAATGGCCGCCGCTGCCTTCACACTAGCAGTTTTCCCTTAACCACAATGGCGGTACATTGATCACTTTAGTGTATAGAATTTGGCGACCACCCGTTCTACAGTCATCTTTAGACATCATCTGCTTCACTAAAGCACCTCAAAATATCCCTCCCCGAGAGGTTAGTCACTTTCCCATATCAAACATGGCCGACGCCGCGCTGCTGCCCTATTCCAATATGTCCACTGCGCCGTGGCGTATTTACGTCAGCAGGCCACGCCCCCTCTCTGAGCTCACCTCGCTCCCGTGTCACCTTGGGGGTCTCTCCGGTCAGAGTCGGTGACAAGATGGCAGCAGCGAGCGGCAAGGAGAGGACCTCCCCCAAGGCCATCAAGTTCCTCTTCGGGGGGCTGGCCGGGTAATGTCCGAATCCTGGACCTGTGTACCCCATTATATACTGCAGGGACCTCTAATTCACTAGTACTTATAGGGGGAGCTCCCCTTTAATTTACCAGCATGGGGGAGGGGATTATATTGTATGTTAGATGCATGTAAGTGGAGCTCCCCTTTAATTCACCCTCATTATTATTTGTTATATTTATAGGGTCTCCCTTTTAATGTGTCGTCACCATAGTCGTCATGTGATCGGGGTCTGGTGAGGGTCACATGACGTCCATTACATCACGATTTGCATCCACCCGTATTCAGCGGCGGGGTGTGCGTGCGGTCATTGTCCGGTATTATTATTGTCGCCATATTGTCCTGCTGTCACGTGACACATGTTTACGACCCTCAGAACGCGGAGGCCGTCAGCGCAGATTTTCGTCACTGGGTTACGGTATATAAATCATCTGCAGGTCACATGAGTGACGTTCTACGGTTACGCTGCGTAGAAATATACAGTGTTGGTACGTGGAAACAGTCAGCAAGTAGGACAGCTGCGGGCCATATTTTCATTGTAATCACGACTGGTGTGCAGATCCCAGACAGTGGAGCTCACATGAGATCTGTCAGCTGCTTGCTGATGGTTTCCTTATCACTATAAGGCGTTTGGTAGAAATCCCGGTGATGTGAATGTTACGTGGACGCCGGACGTGGCATTTGCTGTGTACAGAATTGTGTGGGGGAGGGGTTGATCAGTAATAATAGTGATGCTCAGCCCCCAATCACTCCTGTAATAAGTGATACCTGGTAATGCTGGGAGTTGTAGTACCACAGCATGCTCACCTCACATGTCATGTAAAATATACGAGATAATTTGCCCCCTACTGGAAGTGTAATTCATCATACGGAGTGCAGTAGTCCTTACAATATACTAAGGTGGTATTGCAGTGCCGTGCGCGCGCGGTGTTGCAGTGCCGTGCGCGCGCGGTGTTGCAGTGCCGTGCGCGCGCGGTGTTGCAGTGCCGTGCGCGCGCGGTGTTGCAGTGCCGTGCGCGCGCGGTGTTGCAGTGCCGTGCGCGCGCGGTGTTGCAGTGCCGTGCGCGCGCCGTGCTGTAGTGATGATGCGCGCGCGCCGTGCTGTAGTGATGATGCGCGCGCGCCGTGCTGTAGTGATGATGCGCGCGCGCCGTGCTGTAGTGATGATGCGCGCGCGCCGTGCTGTAGTGATGATGCGCGCGCGCCGTGCTGTAGTGATGATGCGCGCGCGCCGTGCTGTAGTGATGATGCGCGCGCTCCGTGTTGTAGTGATGATGTGCGCGCTGTGTTGTAGTGATGATGTGCGCGCTCCGTGCTGTAGTGATGATGTGCGCGCTCCGTGCCGTGATGATGTGCGCGCTCCGTGCCGTGATGATGTGCGCGCTCCGTGCCGTAATGATGTGCGCGCTCCGTGCCGTAATGATGTGCGCGCTCCGTGCCGTAATGATGTGCGCGCTCCGTGCCGTAATGATGTGCGCGCTCCGTGCCGTAATGATGTGCGCGCTCCGTGCCGTAATGATGTGCGCGCTCCGTGCCGTAATGATGTGCGCGCTCCGTGCCGTAATGATGTGCGCGCTCCGTGCCGTAATGATGTGCGCGCTCCGTGCCGTAATGATGTGCGCGCTCCGTGCCGTAATGATGTGCGCGCTCCGTGCCGTAATGATGTGCGCGCTCCGTGCCGTAATGATGTGCGCGCTCCGTGCCGTAATGATGTGCGCGCTCCGTGCCGTAATGATGTGCGCGCTCCGTGCCGTAGTGACGATGCGCGCGCTCCGTGCCGTAGTGACGATGCGCGCGCGCCGTGCCGTAGTGACGATGCGCGCGCGCCGTGCCGTAGTGACGATGCGCGCGCGCCGTGCTGTAGTGATGATGCGCGCGCGCCGTGCTGTAGTGATGATGCGCGCGCTCCGTGTTGTAGTGATGATGTGCGCGCTGTGTTGTAGTGATGATGTGCGCGCTCCGTGCTGTAGTGATGATGTGCGCGCTCCGTGCCGTGATGATGTGCGCGCTCCGTGCCGTGATGATGTGCGCGCTCCGTGCCGTGATGATGTGCGCGCTCCGTGCCGTAATGATGTGCGCGCTCCGTGCCGTAATGATGTGCGCGCTCCGTGCCGTAATGATGTGCGCGCTCCGTGCCGTAATGATGTGCGCGCTCCGTGCCGTAATGATGTGCGCGCTCCGTGCCGTAATGATGTGCGCGCTCCGTGCCGTAATGATGTGCGCGCTCCGTGCCGTAATGATGTGCGCGCTCCGTGCCGTAATGATGTGCGCGCTCCGTGCCGTAATGATGTGCGCGCTCCGTGCCGTAGTGATGATGTGCGCGCTCCGTGCCGTAGTGATGATGTGCGCGCTCCGTGCCGTAGTGATGATGTGCGCGCTCCGTGCCGTAGTGACGATGTGCGCGCTCCGTGCCGTAGTGACGATGTGCGCGCTCCGTGCCGTAGTGACGATGTGCGCGCTCCGTGCCGTAGTGACGATGTGCGCGCTCCGTGCCGTAGTGACGATGTGCGCGCTCCGTGCCGTAGTGATGATGTGCGCGCTCCGTGCCGTAGTGACGATGTGCGCGTTCCGTGCCGTAGTGACGATGTGCGCGCGCTGTGTTGTAGTGATGATGTGCGCGCGCTGTGTTGTAGTGATGATGTGCGCGCGCTGTGTTGTAGTGATGATGTGCGCGCTGTGTTGTAGTGATGATGTGCGCGCTCCGTGCTGTAGTGATGATGTGCGCGCTTCGTCGTGCTGTAGTGATGTGCGCGCGCTGTGTTGTAGTGACGATGTGCGCGCTCCGTGCCGTAGTGACGATGTGCGCGCTCCGTGCCGTAGTGACGATGTGCGCGCTCCGTGCCGTAGTGGTGATGTGCGCGCTCCGTGCCGTAGTGATGATGTGCGCGCTCCGTGCCGTAGTGATGATGTGCGCGCTCCGTGCCGTAGTGATGATGTGCGCGCTCCGTGCCGTAGTGATGATGTGCGCGCTCCGTGCCGTAGTGATGATGTGCGCGCTCCGTGCTGTAGTGATGTGCGCGCTCCGTGCTGTAGTGATGATGTGCGCGCGCTGTGTTGTAGTGATGTGCGCGCTTCGTCGTGTTGTAGTGATGTGCGCGCTTCGTCGTGCTGTAGTGATGTGCGCGCTTCGTCGTGCTGTAGTGATGATGTGTGCGAGAGTTAGGCCTTATTCACACCAACGTGTTTTACGGCCGTGCTACGCGTGTGGAAATCACGCGCGTCGCACGGACCTATGTTAGTGAATGGGGCCGTTCAGACTGTCAGTGAATTTCACGCAGCGTGTGTGCAACTCACGACATGTCCTATACTTGGCCGTTTTGCGCTGCACGCACCCATTGAAGTCAATGGGTGCGTGCAAATCGCGCTCGGCACACGGAAGCACTTCCGGGTGCCGCGCGTGATTTGCGCTACAGTAGTAAAAGACATGAATGAAAAGAGAAAAGCACCACGTGCTGATGCCACACTGAACTTTTGCGGGCGCAACACGGACACGTTCATGTGAATAAGGCCTTAATCAGGGCAGCTTCACAAATCTCTCTCGTCTGTTTGTCGGTCTCCAGGGTGATTGCTCTTATCTACACTGATACATTGTAACAAGCTGCAGCTGTGTGAGCAGGAGAAGGTCAGGATGATATTTCACCTCACAACTGAGGGTTTGTTAAAATGTATCCAATCTAGACACTCCTCTATGACCTAAACATCCTGGACTCCAGCTTGATACGTTTTACCTGGACTGGTACATTGTACCAAACCCTCTGCTGTGTGAGCGGCTTGTAGTTAACTGTGCAACCAACGCTGTTGGAGCATCAAATGACTAAAACATCCCGGAGCCGCACGGTGGAGGGAGCCGCCGTCTTAATTATTTTTTTAAATATTTCTATAGGGGGCGGGGTTCGTTGGCACGAAATTATCACCTGCGCCGCTGCCGTTACTAATGACCTCGTTCTCGTTGCAGGATGGGCGCCACCGTGTTCGTACAACCGCTGGACTTAGTGAAGAATCGCATGCAGCTGAGCGGCGAGGGAGCCAAGACCAAGGAGTACAAGACAAGCTTCCACGCCGTGGGGAGTATCCTGAGGAACGAGGGGCTGGGAGGAATCTACACAGGGTGAGCCCCCGACTATCACCCTGCAGGAGGAGGAGCCAACTCACAGCTCTCTTATATATGTATCACCCTGCAGGAGGAGGAGTAGACTCATAGCTCTCTTCTACATATATCACCCTGCAGGAGGAGGAGTAGTCTCATAGCTCTCTTCTATATGTATCACCCTGCAGGAGGAGGCGTAGTCTCATAGCTCTCTTCTATATGTATCACCCTGCAGGAGGAGGAGTAGTCTCATAGCTCTCTTCTATATGTATCACCCTGCAGGAGGAGGAGTAGTCTCATAGCTCTCTTCTATATGTATCACCCTGCAGGAGGAGGAGTAGACTCATAGCTCTCTTCTATATATATCACCCTGCAGGAGGAGGAGTAGTCTCATAGCTCTCTTCTGTATATATCACCCTGCAGGAGGAGGAGTAGTCTCATAGCGCTCTCCTATATATATCACCCTGCAGGAGGAGGAGTAGTCTCATAGCTCTCTACTATATGTATCACCCTGCAGGAGGAGGAGTAGTCTCATAGCTCTCTTCTATATATATCACCCTGCAGGAGGAGGAGTAGTCTCATAGCTCTCTTCTATATATATCACCCTGCAGGAGGAGGAGTAGACTCATAGCTCTCTTCTATATATATCACCCTGCAGGAGGAGTAGACTCATAGCTCTCTTCTATATATATATATCACCCTGCAGGAGGAGGAGTAGTCTCATAGCTCTCTTCTATATATATCACCCTGCAGGAGGAGGAGTAGTCTCATAGCTCTCTACTATATGTATCACCCTGCAGGAGGAGGAGTAGTCTCATAGCTCTCTTCTATATATATCACCCTGCAGGAGGAGGAGTAGTCTCATAGCTCTCTTCTATATATATCACCCTGCAGGAGGAGGAGTAGACTCATAGCTCTCTTCTATATATATCACCCTGCAGGAGGAGTAGACTCATAGCTCTCTTCTATATATATATATCACCCTGCAGGAGGAGGAGTAGTCTCATAGCTCTCTTCTATATATATCACCCTGCAGTAGGAGGAGTAGTCTCATAGCTCTCTTCTATATATATCACCCTGCAGGAGGAGGAGTAGACTCATACCTCTCTTCTGTATCACCCTGCAGGAGGAGGAGTAGTCTCATAGCTCTCTTCTATATATGTATCACCCTGCAGGAGGAGGAGTAGTCTCATAGCTCTCTTCTATATGTATCACCCTGCAGGAGGAGGAGTAGACTCATAGCTCTCTTCTGTATATATCACCCTGCAGGAGGAGGAGTAGTCTCATAGCTCTCTTCTATATATATCACCCTGCAGGAGGAGGAGTAGTCTCATAGCTCTCTTCTATATATATCACCCTGCAGGAGGAGGAGTAGTCTCATAGCTCTCTTCTATATGTATCACCCTGCAGGAGGAGGAGTAGTCTCATAGCTCTCTTCTATATATATCACCCTGCAGGAGGAGGAGTAGACTCATAGCTCTCTTCTATATGTATCATCCTGCAGGAGTAGTCTCATAGCTCTCTTCTATATATATCACCCTGCAGGAGGAGGAGTAGACTCATAGCTCTCTTCTATATATATCACCCTGCAGGAGGAGGAGTAGTCTCATAGCTCTCTTCTATATGTATCACCCTGCAGGAGGAGGAGTAGACTCATAGCTCTCTTCTATATGTATCACCCTGCAGGAGGAGGAGTAGTCTCATAGCTCTCTTCTATATGTATCACCCTGCAGGAGGAGGAGTAGACTCATAGATCTCTTCTATATATATCACCCTGCAGGAGGAGGAGTAGACTCATAGCTCTCTTCTATATGTATCACCCTGCAGGAGGAGGAGGAGTCTCATAGCTCTCTTCTATATGTATCACCCTGCAGGAGGAGGGGTAGACTCATAGCTCTCTTCTATATGTATCACCCTGCAGGAGGAGGAGTAGTCTCATAGCTCTCTTCTATATATATCACCCTGCAGGAGGAGGAGTAGTCTCATAGCTCTCTTCTATATGTATCACCCTGCAGGAGGAGGAGTAGACTCATAGCTCTCTACTATATGTATCACCCTGCAGGAGGAGGAGTAGTCTCATAGCTCTCTTCTATATATATCACCCTGCAGGAGGAGGAGTAGACTCATAGCTCTCTTCTATATGTATCATCCTGCAGGAGTAGTCTCATAGCTCTCTTCTATATATATCACCCTGCAGGAGGAGGAGTAGTCTCATAGCTCTCTTCTATATGTATCACCCTGCAGGAGGAGGAGTAGACTCATAGCTCTCTACTATATGTATCACCCTGCAGGAGGAGGAGTAGTCTCATAGCTCTCTTCTATATATATCACCCTGCAGGAGGAGGAGTAGTCTCATAGCTCTCTTCTATATGTATCACCCTGCAGGAGGAGGAGTAGTCTCATAGCTCTCTACTATATGTATCACCCTGCAGGAGGAGGAGTAGTCTCATAGCTCTCTTCTATATGTATCACCCTGCAGGAGGAGGAGTAGTCTCATAGCTCTCTACTATATGTATCACCCTGCAGGAGGAGGAGTAGACTCATAGCTCTCTTCTATATGTATCACCCTGCAGGAGGAGGAGTAGACTCATAGCTCTCTTCTATATGTATCACCTTGCAGGAGGAGGAGTAGACTCATAGCTCTCTTCTATATATATCACCCTGCAGGAGGAGGAGTAGACTCATAGCTCTCTTCTATATAGATCATCCTGCAGGAGGAGGAGTAGACTCATAGCTCTCTTCTATATGTATCACCCTGCAGGAGGAGGAGGAGTAGACTCATAGCTCTCTATATATAGATATATATATATATCACCCTGCAGGAGGAGGAGTAGTCTCATAGCTCTCTTCTATATATATCACCCTGCAGGAGGAGGAGTAGTCTCATAGCTCTCTTCTATATGTATCACCCTGCAGGAGGAGGAGTAGTCTCATAGCTCTTCTATATATATCATCCTGCAGGAGGAGGAGTAGACTCATAGCTCTCTTCTATATGTATCACCCTGCAGGAGGAGGAGTAGACTCATAGCTCTCTTCTATATATATCACCCTGCAGGAGGAGGAGTAGACTCATAGCTCTCTTCTATATATATCACCCTGCAGGAGGAGGAGTAGACTCATAGCTCTCTTCTATATGTATCACCCTGCAGGAGGAGGAGTAGACTCCTAGCTCTCTTCTATATATATCACCCTGCAGGAGGAGGAGTAGACTCATAGCTCTCATGTATCACCCTGCAGGAGGAGGAGTAGACTCATAGCTCTCTTCTATATATATCACCCTGCAGGAGGAGGAGCCAACTCACAGCTCTCATGTATCACCCTGCAGGAGGAGGAGTAGTCTCATAGCTCTCTTCTATATGTATCACCCTGCAGGATGAGGAGTAGACTCATAGCTCTCTTCTATATATGTATCACCCTGCAGGAGGAGGAGTCTCATAGCTCTCTTCTATATATATCACCCTGCAGGAGGAGGAGTCTCATAGCTCTCTTCTATATGTATCACCCTGCAGGAGGAGGAGTAGTCTCATAGCTCTCTTCTATATGTATCACCCTGCAGGAGGAGGAGTAGTCTCATAGCTCTCTTCTATATATATATATATATATCACCCTGCAGGAGGAGGAGTAGACTCATAGCTCTCTTCTATATGTATCACCCTGCAGGAGGAGGAGTAGACTCATAGCTCTCTTCTATATATATCACCCTGCAGGAGGAGGAGTAGACTCATAGCTCTATTCTATATATATCACCCTGCAGGAGGAGGAGTAGACTCATAGCTCTCTTCTATATATATCACCCTGCAGGAGGAGGAGTAGTCTCATAGCTCTCTTCTATATGTATCACCCTGCAGGAGGAGGAGTAGACTCATAGCTCTCTTCTATATGTATCACCCTGCAGGAGGAGGAGTAGTCTCATAGCTCTCTTCTATATGTATCACCCTGCAGGAGGAGGAGTCTCATAGCTCTCTTCTATATATATCACCCTGCAGGAGGAGGAGTAGATTCATAGCTCTCTTCTATATGTATCACCCTGCAGGAGGAGGAGTAGACTCATAGCTCTCTTCTATATATATCACCCTGCAGGAGGAGGAGTAGACTCATAGCTCTCTTCTATCTGTATCACCCTGCAGGAGGAGGAGTAGACTCGTAGCTCTCTTCTATCTGTATCACCCTGCAGGAGGAGGAGTAGACTCATAGCTCTCTTCTATATATATATCACCCTGCAGGAGGAGGAGTAGTCTCATAGCTCTCTTCTATATGTATCACCCTTCAGGATGAGGAGTAGACTCATAGCTCTCTTCTATATATGTATCACCCTGCAGGAGGAGGAGTCTCATAGCTCTCTTCTATATGTATCACCCTGCAGGAGGAGGAGTAGACTCATAGCTCTCTTCTATATGTATCACCCTGCAGGAGGAGGAGTAGACTCATAGCTCTCTTCTATATGTATCACCCTGCAGGAGGAGGAGGAGTAGACTCATAGCTCTCTTCTATATGTATAACCCTGCAGGAGGAGGAGTAGGCTGATAGCTCTCTTCTATATATATCACCCTGCAGGAGGAGGAGTATACTCATAGCTCCCTTCTATATATATCACCCTGCAGGAGGAGGAGTAGAGTCATAGCTCTCTTCTATATATATCACCCTACAGGAGGAGGAGCCAACTCACAGCTCTCATGTATCACCCTGCAGGAGGAGGAGTAGACTCAGCTCTCTTCTATATATATCACCCTGCAGGAGGAGGAGTAGATTCATAGCTCTCTTCTATATGTATCACCCTGCAGGAGGAGGAGTAGACTCATAGCTCTCTTCTATATGTATCACCCTGCAGGAGGAGGAGTAGTCTCATAGCTCTCTTCTATATGTATCACCCTGCAGGAGGAGGAGTAGACTCATAGCTCTCTTCTATATATGTATCACCCTGCAGGAGGAGGAGTCTCATAGCTCTCTTCTATATATATCACCCTGCAGGAGGAGGAGTAGATTCATAGCTCTCTTCTATATATATCACCCTGCAGGAGGAGGAGTAGACTCATAGCGCTCTTCTATATATATCACCCTGCAGGAGGAGGAGTAGATTCATAGCTCTCTTCTATATGTATCACCCTGCATGAGGAGGAGGAGTAGTCTCATAGCTCTCTTCTATATGTATCACCCTGCAGGAGGAGGAGTAGTCTCATAGCTTTCTTCTATATGTATCACCCTGCAGGAGGAGGAGTAGTCTCATAGCTTTCTTCTATATGTATCACCCTGCAGGATGAGGAGTAGACTCATAGCTCTCTTCTATATATGTATCACCCTGCAGGAGGAGGAGTCTCATAGCTCTCTTCTATATATATCACCCTGCAGGAGGAGTAGTCTCATAGCTCTCTTCTATATGTATCACCCTGCAGGAGGAGGAGTAGACTCATAGCTCTCTTCTATATGTATCACCCTGCAGGAGGAGGAGTAGACTCATAGCTCTCTTCTATATATATCACCCTGGCGGAGGAGGAGTAGACTCATAGCTCTCTTCTATATATATCACCCTGCAGGAGGAGGAGTAGACTCATAGCTCTCTTCTATATGTATCACCCTGCAGGAGGAGGAGTAGACACATAGCTCTCTTCTATATGTATCACCCTGCAGGAGGAGGAGTAGTCTCATAGTACTCTTCTATATATATCATCCTGCAGGAGGAGGAGTAGACTCATAGCTCTCTTCTATATTATATATATATCACCCTGCAGGAGGAGGAGTAGACTCATAGCTCTCTTCTATATGTATCACCCTGCAGGAGGAGGAGTAGACTCATAGCTCTCTTCTATATGTATCACCCTGCAGGAGGAGGAGTAGACTCATAGCTCTCTTCTATATGTATCACCCTGCAGGAGGAGGAGTAGTCTCATAGCTCTCTTCTATATGTATCACCCTGCAGGAGGAGGAGTAGTTTAATAGCGCTCTTCTATATGTATCACCCTGCAGGAGGAGGAGTAGACTCATAGCTCTCTTCTATATGTATCACCCTGCAGGAGGAGGAGTAGTTTAATAGCGCTCTTCTATATGTATCACCCTGCAGGAGGAGGAGTAGACTCATAGCTCTCTTCTATATGTATCACCCTGCAGGAGGAGGAGTAGTTTAATAGCGCTCTTCTATATGTATCACCCTGCAGGAGGAGGAGTAGACTCATAGCTCTCTTCTATATATATCACCCTGCAGGAGGAGGAGTAGACTCATAGCTCTCTTCTATCTGTATCACCCTGCAGGAGGAGGAGTAGACTCGTAGCTCTCTTCTATATATATATCACCCTGCAGGAGGAGGAGTAGTCTCATAGCTCTCTTCTATATGTATCACCCTGCAGGATGAGGAGTAGACTCATAGCTCTCTTCTATATGTATCACCCTGCAGGAGGAGGAGTAGACTCATAGCTCTCTTCTATATGTATCACCCTGCAGGAGGAGGAGGAGTAGACTCATAGCTCTCTTCTATATGTATAACCCTGCAGGAGGAGGAGTAGGCTGATAGCTCTCTTCTATATATATCACCCTGCAGGAGGAGGAGTAGACTCATAGCTCTCTTCTATATATATATCACCCTGCAGGAGGAGGAGTAGAGTCCTAGCTCTCTTCTATATATATCACCCTACAGGAGGAGGAGCCAACTCACAGCTCTCATGTATCACCCTGCAGGAGGAGGAGTAGACTCAGCTCTCTTCTATATATATCACCCTGCAGGAGGAGGAGTAGATTCATAGCTCTCTTCTATATGTATCACCCTGCAGGAGGAGGAGTAGACTCATAGCTCTCTTCTATATGTATCACCCTGCAGGAGGAGGAGTAGTCTCATAGCTCTCTTCTATATGTATCACCCTGCAGGAGGAGGAGTAGACTCATAGCTCTCTTCTATATATGTATCACCCTGCAGGAGGAGGAGTCTCATAGCTCTCTTCTATATATATCACCCTGCAGGAGGAGGAGTAGATTCATAGCTCTCTTCTATATATATCACCCTGCAGGAGGAGGAGTAGACTCATAGCGCTCTTCTATATATATCACCCTGCAGGAGGAGGAGTAGATTCATAGCTCTCTTCTATATGTATCACCCTGCAGGAGGAGGAGTAGTCTCATAGCTCTCTTCTATATGTATCACCCTGCAGGAGGAGGAGTAGACTCATAGCTCTCTTCTATATGTATCACCCTGCAGGAGGAGGAGTAGACTCATAGCTCTCTTCTATATGTATCACCCTGCAGGAGGAGGAGTAGTCTCATAGCTCTCTTCTATATGTATCACCCTGCAGGAGGAGTAGTAGTTTAATAGCGCTCTTCTATATGTATCACCCTGCAGGAGGAGGAGTAGACTCATAGCTCTCTTCTATATGTATCACCCTGCAGGAGGAGGAGTAGTCTCATAGCTCTCTTCTATATGTATCACCCTGCAGGAGGATGAGTAGACTCATAGCTCTCTTCTATATATATCACCCTGCAGGAGGAGGAGTAGTCTCATAGCTCTCTTCTATATATATCACCCTGCAGGAGGAGGAGTAGTCTCATAGCTCTCTTCTATATGTATCACTCTGCAGGAGGAGGAGTAGACTCATAGCTCTCTTCTATATATATCACCCTGCAGGAGGAGGAGTAGATTCATAGCTCTCTTCTATATATATCACCCTGCAGGAGGAGGAGTAGATTCATAGGTCTCTTCTATATATATCACCCTGCAGGAGGAGTAGACTCATAGCTCTCTTCTATATATATCACCCTGCAGGAGGAGGAGTAGTCTCATAGCTCTCTTCTATATGTATCACCCTGCAGGAGTAGGAGTAGTCTCATAGCTCTCTTCTATATGTATCACCCTGCAGGAGTAGGAGTAGTCTCATAGCTCTCTTCTATATATATCACCCTGCAGGAGGAGGAGTAGACTCATAGCTCTCTTCTTTATATATCACCCTGCAGGAGGAGGAGTAGTCTCATAGCTCTCTTCTATATATATCACCCTGCAGGAGGAGGAGTAGTCTCATAGCTCTCTTCTATATATATCACCCTGCAGGAGGAGGAGTAGTCTCATAGCTCTCTTCTATATATATCACCCTGCAGGAGGAGGAGTAGTCTCATAGCTCTCTTCTATATATATCACCCTGCAGGAGGAGGAGTAGTCTCATTGCTCTCTTCTATATGTATCACCCTGCAGGAGGAGGAGTAGTCTCATTGCTCTCTTCTATATATATCACCCTGCAGGAGGAGGAGTAGTCTCATAGCTCTCTTCTATATATATATCACCCTGCAGGAGGAGGAGTAGACTCCTAGCTTTCTTCTATATGTATCACCCTGCAGGAGGAGGAGTAGACTCATAGCTCTCTTCTATATGTATCACCCTGCAGGAGGAGGAGTGGACTCATAGCTCTCTTCTATATGTATCACCCTGCAGGAGGAGGAGTAGACTCATAGCTCTCTTCTATATGTATCACCCTGCAGGAGGAGGAGTAGACTCATAGCTCTCTTCTATATGTATCACCCTGCAGGAGGAGGAGGAGTCTCATAGCTCTCTTCTATATGTATCACCCTGCAGGAGGAGGAGTAGTCTCATAGCTCTCTTCTATATATATATATATCACCCTGCAGGAGGAGGAGGAGTCTCATAGCTCTCTTCTATATATATCACCCTGCAGGAGGAGGAGTAGACTCATATCTCTCTTCTATATGTATCACCCTGCAGGAGGAGGAGTAGTCTCATAGCTCTCTTCTATATATATCACCCTGCAGGAGGAGGAGTAGTCTCATATCTCTCTTCTATATGTGTCACCCTGCAGGAGGAGGAGTAGTCTCATAGCTCTCTTCTATATATATCACCCTGCAGGAGGAGGAGTAGTCTCATAGCTCTCTTCTATATATATATCACCCTGCAGGAGGAGGAGTAGTCTCATAGCTCTCTTCTATATGTATCATCCTGCAGGAGGAGTAGTCTCATAGCTCTCTTCTATATATATCACCCTGCAGGAGGAGGAGTAGTCTCATAGCTCTCTTCTATATGTATCACCCTGCAGGAGGAGGAGTAGACTCATAGCTCTCTTCTATATGTATCACCCTGCAGGAGGAGGAGTAGACTCATAACTCTCTTCTATATATATCACCCTGCAGGAGGAGGAGTAGTCTCATAGCTCTCTTCTATATATATATCATCCTGCAGGAGGAGGAGTAGACTCATAGCTCTCTTCTATATTATATATATATCACCCTGCAGGAGGAGGAGTAGACTCATAGCTCTCTTCTATATGTATCACCCTGCAGGAGGAGGAGTAGACTCATAGCTCTCTTCTATATGTATCACCCTGCAGGAGGAGGAGTAGACTCATAGCTCTCTTCTATATGTATCACCCTGCAGGAGGAGGAGTAGTCTCATAGCTCTCTTCTATATGTATCACCCTGCAGGAGGAGGAGTAGTTTAATAGCGCTCTTCTATATGTATCACCCTGCAGGAGGAGGAGTAGACTCATAGCTCTCTTCTATATGTATCACCCTGCAGGAGGAGGAGTAGTCTCATAGCTCTCTTCTATATGTATCACCCTGCAGGAGGATGAGTAGACTCATAGCTCTCTTCTATATATATCACCCTGCAGGAGGAGGAGTAGTCTCATAGCTCTCTTCTATATATATCACCCTGCAGGAGGAGGAGTAGTCTCATAGCTCTCTTCTATATGTATCACTCTGCAGGAGGAGGAGTAGACTCATAGCTCTCTTCTATATATATCACCCTGCAGGAGGAGGAGTAGATTCATAGCTCTCTTCTATATATATCACCCTGCAGGAGGAGGAGTAGATTCATAGGTCTCTTCTATATATATCACCCTGCAGGAGGAGTAGACTCATAGCTCTCTTCTATATATATCACCCTGCAGGAGGAGGAGTAGTCTCATAGCTCTCTTCTATATATATCACCCTGCAGGAGGAGGAGTAGTCTCATAGCTCTCTTCTATATATATCACCCTGCAGGAGGAGGAGTAGTCTCATAGCTCTCTTCTATATGTATCACCCTGCAGGAGGAGGAGTAGTCTCATAGCTCTCTTCTATATATATCACCCTGCAGGAGGAGGCGTAGTCTCATAGCTCTCTTCTATATATATCACCCTGCAGGAGGAGGAGTAGTCTCATTGCTCTCTTCTATATATATCACCCTGCAGGAGGAGGAGTAGTCTCATTGCTCTCTTCTATATATATATCACCCTGCAGGAGGAGGAGTAGACTCATAGCTCTCTTCTATATATATATCACCCTGCAGGAGGAGGAGTGGACTCATAGCTCTCTTCTATATGTATCACCCTGCAGGAGGAGGAGTAGACTCATAGCTCTCTTCTATATGTATCACCCTGCAGGAGGAGGAGTAGACTCATAGCTCTCTTCTATATGTATCACCCTGCAGGAGGAGGAGGAGTCTCATAGCTCTCTTCTATATGTATCACCCTGCAGGAGGAGGAGTAGTCTCATAGCTCTCTTCTATATATATATCACCCTGCAGGAGGAGGAGGAGTCTCATAGCTCTCTTCTATATATATCACCCTGCAGGAGGAGGAGTAGACTCATATCTCTCTTCTATATGTATCACCCTGCAGGAGGAGGAGTAGTCTCATAGCTCTCTTCTATATGTATCACCCTGCAGGAGGAGGAGTAGTCTCATATCTCTCTTCTATATGTGTCACCCTGCAGGAGGAGGAGTAGTCTCATAGCTCTCTTCTATATATATCACCCTGCAGGAGGAGGAGTAGTCTCATAGCTCTCTTCTATATATATATCACCCTGCAGGAGGAGGAGTAGTCTCATAGCTCTCTTCTATATGTATCATCCTGCAGGAGGAGTAGTCTCATAGCTCTCTTCTATATATATCACCCTGCAGGAGGAGGAGTAGTCTCATAGCTCTCTTCTATATGTATCACCCTGCAGGAGGAGGAGTAGACTCATAGCTCTCTTCTATATGTATCACCCTGCAGGAGGAGGAGTAGACTCATAACTCTCTTCTATATATATCACCCTGCAGGAGGAGGAGTAGTCTCATAGCTCTCTTCTATATATATATCATCCTGCAGGAGGAGGAGTAGACTCATAGCTCTCTTCTATATTATATATATATCACCCTGCAGGAGGAGGAGTAGACTCATAGCTCTCTTCTATATGTATCACCCTGCAGGAGGAGGAGTAGACTCATAGCTCTCTTCTATATGTATCACCCTGCAGGAGGAGGAGTAGACTCATAGCTCTCTTCTATATATATCACCCTGCAGGAGGAGGAGTAGTCTCATAGCTCTCTTCTATATATATCACCCTGCAGGAGGAGGAGTAGTCTCATAGCTCTCTTCTATATATATCACCCTGCAGGAGGAGGAGTAGTCTCATAGCTCTCTTCTATATATATCACCCTGCAGGAGGAGGAGTAGTCTCATTGCTCTCTTCTATATATATCACCCTGCAGGAGGAGGAGTAGTCTCATTGCTCTCTTCTATATATATATCACCCTGCAGGAGGAGGAGTAGACTCATAGCTCTCTTCTATATATATATCACCCTGCAGGAGGAGGAGTGGACTCATAGCTCTCTTCTATATGTATCACCCTGCAGGAGGAGGAGTAGACTCATAGCTCTCTTCTATATGTATCACCCTGCAGGAGGAGGAGTAGACTCATAGCTCTCTTCTATATGTATCACCCTGCAGGAGGAGGAGGAGTCTCATAGCTCTCTTCTATATGTATCACCCTGCAGGAGGAGGAGTAGTCTCATAGCTCTCTTCTATATATATATCACCCTGCAGGAGGAGGAGGAGTCTCATAGCTCTCTTCTATATATATCACCCTGCAGGAGGAGGAGTAGACTCATATCTCTCTTCTATATGTATCACCCTGCAGGAGGAGGAGTAGTCTCATAGCTCTCTTCTATATGTATCACCCTGCAGGAGGAGGAGTAGTCTCATATCTCTCTTCTATATGTGTCACCCTGCAGGAGGAGGAGTAGTCTCATAGCTCTCTTCTATATATATCACCCTGCAGGAGGAGGAGTAGTCTCATAGCTCTCTTCTATATATATATCACCCTGCAGGAGGAGGAGTAGTCTCATAGCTCTCTTCTATATGTATCATCCTGCAGGAGGAGTAGTCTCATAGCTCTCTTCTATATATATCACCCTGCAGGAGGAGGAGTAGTCTCATAGCTCTCTTCTATATGTATCACCCTGCAGGAGGAGGAGTAGACTCATAGCTCTCTTCTATATGTATCACCCTGCAGGAGGAGGAGTAGACTCATAACTCTCTTCTATATATATATCACCCTGCAGGAGGAGGAGTAGTCTCATAGCTCTCTTCTATATATATATCATCCTGCAGGAGGAGGAGTAGACTCATAGCTCTCTTCTATATTATATATATATATCACCCTGCAGGAGGAGGAGTAGACTCATAGCTCTCTTCTATATGTATCACCCTGCAGGAGGAGGAGTAGACTCATAGCTCTCTTCTATATGTATCACCCTGCAGGAGGAGGAGTAGACTCATAGCTCTCTTCTATATGTATCACCCTGCAGGAGGAGGAGTAGTCTCATAGCTCTCTTCTATATGTATCACCCTGCAGGAGGAGGAGTAGTTTAATAGCGCTCTTCTATATGTATCACCCTGCAGGAGGAGGAGTAGACTCATAGCTCTCTTCTATATGTATCACCCTGCAGGAGGAGGAGTAGTCTCATAGCTCTCTTCTATATGTATCACCCTGCAGGAGGATGAGTAGACTCATAGCTCTCTTCTATATATATCACCCTGCAGGAGGAGGAGTAGTCTCATAGCTCTCTTCTATATATATCACCCTGCAGGAGGAGGAGTAGTCTCATAGCTCTCTTCTATATGTATCACTCTGCAGGAGGAGGAGTAGACTCATAGCTCTCTTCTATATATATATCACCCTGCAGGAGGAGGAGTAGATTCATAGCTCTCTTCTATATATATCACCCTGCAGGAGGAGGAGTAGATTCATAGGTCTCTTCTATATATATCACCCTGCAGGAGGAGTAGACTCATAGCTCTCTTCTATATATATCACCCTGCAGGAGGAGGAGTAGTCTCATAGCTCTCTTCTATATGTATCACCCTGCAGGAGTAGGAGTAGTCTCATAGCTCTCTTCTATATGTATCACCCTGCAGGAGTAGGAGTAGTCTCATAGCTCTCTTCTATATATATCACCCTGCAGGAGGAGGAGTAGACTCATAGCTCTCTTCTTTATATATCACCCTGCAGGAGGAGGAGTAGTCTCATAGCTCTCTTCTATATATATCACCCTGCAGGAGGAGGAGTAGTCTCATAGCTCTCTTCTATATATATCACCCTGCAGGAGGAGGAGTAGTCTCATAGCTCTCTTCTATATATATCACCCTGCAGGAGGAGGAGTAGTCTCATAGCTCTCTTCTATATGTATCACCCTGCAGGAGGAGGAGTAGTCTCATAGCTCTCTTCTATATATATCACCCTGCAGGAGGAGGAGTAGTCTCATAGCTCTCTTCTATATATATCACCCTGCAGGAGGAGGAGTAGTCTCATTGCTCTCTTCTATATATATCACCCTGCAGGAGGAGGAGTAGTCTCATTGCTCTCTTCTATATATATATCACCCTGCAGGAGGAGGAGTAGACTCCTAGCTTTCTTCTATATGTATCACCCTGCAGGAGGAGGAGTAGACTCCTAGCTCTCTTCTATATGTATCACCCTGCAGGAGGAGGAGTGGACTCATAGCTCTCTTCTATATGTATCACCCTGCAGGAGGAGGAGTAGACTCATAGCTCTCTTCTATATGTATCGCCCTGCAGGAGGAGGAGTAGACTCATAGCTCTCTTCTATATGTATCACCCTGCAGGAGGAGGAGGAGTCTCATAGCTCTCTTCTATATGTATCACCCTGCAGGAGGAGGAGTAGTCTCATAGCTCTCTTCTATATATATATCACCCTGCAGGAGGAGGAGGAGGAGTCTCATAGCTCTCTTCTATATATATCACCCTGCAGGAGGAGGAGTAGTCTCATATCTCTCTTCTATATGTATCACCCTGCAGGAGGAGGAGTAGTCTCATAGCTCTCTTCTATATATATCACCCTGCAGGAGGAGGAGTAGTCTCGTATCTCTCTTCTATATGTGTCACCCTGCAGGAGGAGGAGTAGTCTCATAGCTCTCTTCTATATATATATCACCCTGCAGGAGGAGGAGTAGTCTCATAGCTCTCTTCTATATATATCACCCTGCAGGAGGAGGAGTAGTCTCATAGCTCTCTTCTATATGTATCACCCTGCAGGAGGAGGAGTAGACTCATAGCTCTCTTCTATATGTATCACCCTGCAGGAGGAGGAGTAGACTCATAACTCTCTTCTATATATATCACCCTGCAGGAGGAGGAGTAGACTCATAGCTCTCTTCTATATATATCACCCTGCAGGAGGAGGAGTAGACTCATAGCTCTCTTCTATATGTATCACCCTGCAGGAGGAGGAGTAGACTCATAGCTCTCTTCTATATATATATCACCCTGCAGGAGGAGGAGTAGACTCATAGCTCTCTTCTATATGTATCACCCTGCAGGAGGAGGAGTAGACTCATAGCTCTCTTCTATATGTGTCACCCTGCAGGAGGAGGAGTAGACTCATAGCTCTCTTCTATATGTATCACCCTGCAGGAGGAGGAGTAGTCTCATAGCTCTCTTCTATATGTATCACCCTGCAGGAGGAGGAGTAGACTCATAGCTCTCTTCTATATGTATCACCCTGCAGGAGGAGGAGTAGTCTCATAGCTCTCTTCTATATGTATCACCCTGCAGGAGGAGGAGTAGACTCCTAGCTCTCTTCTATATGTATCACCCTGCAGGAGGAGGAGTAGACTCATAGTTCTCTTCTATATATATCACCCTGCAGGAGGAGGAGTAGACTCATAGCTCTCTTCTATATATATCACCCTGCAGGAGGAGGAGTAGTCTCATAGCTCTCTTCTATATATATATCACCCTGCAGGAGGAGGAGTAGACTCATAGCTCTCTTCTGTATGTATCACCCTGCAGGAGGAGGAGTATACTCATAGCTCTCTTCTATATATATCACCCTGCAGGAGGAGGAGTAGTCTCATAGCTCTCTTCTATATATATCACCCTGCAGGAGGAGGAGTATACTCATAGCTCTCTTCTATATGTATCACCCTGCAGGAGGAGGAGTAGACTCATAGCTCTCTTCTATATGTATCACCCTGTAGGAGGAGGAGTAGACTCATCGCTCTCTTCTATATATGTATCACCCTGCAGGAGGAGGAGTAGTCTCATAGCTCTCTTCTATATGTATCACCCTGCAGGAGGAGGAGTAGTCTCATAGCTCTCTTCTATATGTATCACCCTGTAGGAGGAGGAGTAGACTCATAGCTCTCTTCTATATATATATATATCACCCTGCAGGAGGAGGAGTAGACTCATAGCTCTCTTCTATATGTATCACCCTGCAGGAGGAGGAGTAGTCTCATAGCTCTCTTCTATATATATCACCCTGCAGGAGGAGGAGTAGTCTCATAGCTCTTCTATATAAGTATCACCCTGCAGGAGGAGGAGTAGACTCATAGCTCTCTTCTATATGTATCACCCTGCAGGAGGAGGAGTAGTCTCATAGCTCTCTTCTATATGTATCACCCTGCAGGAGGAGGAGTAGACTCATAGCTCTCTTCTATATGTATCACCCTGCAGGAGGAGGAGTCTCATAGCTCTCTTCTATATGTATCACCCTGCAGGAGGAGGAGTAGTCTCATAGCTCTCTTCTATATATATCACCCTGCAGGAGGACGAGTAGTCTCATAGCTCTCTTCTATATATATATCACCCTGCAGGAGGAGGAGTAGTCTCATAGCTCTCTTCTATATATATATCACCCTGCAGGAGGAGGAGTAGACTCATAGCTCTCTTCTATATATATATATATATATCACCCTGCAGGAGGAGGAGTAGTCTCATAGCTCTCTTCTATATATATCACCCTGCAGGAGGAGGAGTAGACTCATAGCTCTCTTCTATATATATCACCCTGCAGGAGGAGGAGTAGTCTCATAGCTCTCTTCTGTATATATCACCCTGCAGGAGGAGGAGTAGACTCATAGCTCTCTTCTATATATATCACCCTGCAGGAGGAGGAGTAGACTCATAGCTCTCTTCTGTATATATCACCCTGCAGGAGGAGGAGTAGTCTCATAGCTCTCTTCTATATATATCACCCTGCAGGAGGAGGAGTAGAATCATAGCTCTCTTCTATATGTATCACCCTGCAGGAGGAGTAGTAGTCTCATAGCTCTCTTCTATATGTATCACCCTGCAGGAGGAGGAGTAGTCTCATAGCTCTCTTCTATATGTATCACCCTGCAGGAGGAGGAGTAGTCTCATAGCTCTCTTCTATATATATCACCCTGCAGGAGGAGGAGTAGACTCATAGCTCTCTTCTATATATATCACCCTGCAGGAGGAGGAGTAGTCTCATAGCTCTCTTCTATATGTATCACCCTGCAGGAGGAGGAGTAGACTCATAGCTCTCTTCTGTATATATCACCCTGCAGGAGGAGGAGTAGACTCATAGATCTCTTCTGTATATATCACCCTGCAGGAGGAGGAGTAGACACATAGCTCTCTTCTATATATATCACCCTGCAGGAGGAGGAGTAGACTCATAGCTCTCTTCTGTATATATCACCCTGCAGGAGGAGGAGTAGTCTCATAGCTCTCTTCTATATATATCACCCTGCAGGAGGCGGAGTAGAATCATAGCTCTCTTCTATATGTATCACCCTGCAGGAGGAGTAGTAGTCTCATAGCTCTCTTCTATATGTATCACCCTGCAGGAGGAGGAGTAGTCTCATAGCTCTCTTCTATATGTATCACCCTGCAGGAGGAGGAGTAGACTCATAGCTCTCTTCTATATGTATCACCCTGCAGGAGGAGGAGTAGTCTCATAGCTCTCTTCTATATATATCACCCTGCAGGAGGAGGAGTAGACTCATAGCTCTCTTCTATATATGTATCACCCTGCAGGAGGAGGAGTAGTCTCATAGCTCTCTTCTATATATGTATCACCCTGCAGGAGGAGGAGTAGTCTCATAGCTCTCTTCTATATGTATCACCCTGCAGGAGGAGGAGTAGACTCATAGCTCTCTTCTATATATATGTATCACCCTGCAGGAGGAGGAGTAGTCTCATAGCTCTCTTCTATATATATCACCCTGCAGGAGGAGGAGTAGTCTCATAGCTCTCTTCTATATGTATCACCCTGCAGGAGGAGGAGTAGTCTCATAGCTCTCTTCTATATATATCACCCTGCAGGAGGAGGAGTAGACTCATAGCTCTCTTCTATATATATCACCCTGCAGGAGGAGTCTTCTGTATTGTAATCCTTCCTTGCTTTGCTCCGCAGGTTATCCGCTGGTTTGCTGCGTCAGGCGACTTACACCACCACACGACTCGGTATTTACACAATTCTCTTTGAAAAACTGACCAAGGCAGACGGGACTCCCCCCAACTTCCTCATGAAGGCAACAATAGGGATGACGGCGGGGGCCACGGGGGCGTTTGTGGGGACTCCTGCTGAGGTTGCACTTATCAGAATGACCGCAGATGGGAGGTAAGTTGTACAGAGAGAGCCCCTAGTGGCTGTCACCTCACACTACCTCGTAGTCTACTGTCTGAGCGCTGGTCATAAAATCAATTTATTGTTGTCTGAAAGTTATTCTATTCCTCCTAATTTTCTAGATCTATCATTGCTGTCAGTGAATGGAAACATTCTTGTCTGAAAAGCTGTCCTGACCTAATACTTATCACGGCTGAGGTTTTGTTACAATTGTTTCCATTTTATACAATCCTCTATGAGCTAAACAGCCAAGACTCCAGAATAATACATTCTCCCTGCACTGATACATTGTAACAAACTATCAGGACAGGAGAGAGATTTGTGCTGCTGATGTGTTTTTGGTCACATAGGATTGTTTAGACTTGATGCAATTGTAACAAACCCTCAGCGTGAAGTATTAGGTCCTGGATGTAAAGAAGAATATTTCCATTCACTGACCGCAAGCAGAGAACTTAAAACTGGTGAGAAACTGAAATACAAAGTATATTAGTAGCAAGTTTTGTTTTTACATAGAACTGTCAATCCTTTTCATTAGGGGGCACATACTTTGATACTGGGACCGGCCCCTTTAAGCTCGATAAGCTGTTAACCCTTTGGAGGTGTTCGCACCATGTGACTAATAATGGCTTCCACGTTCTCGTGCAGGTTACCGGCAGATCAGAGGAGGGGATACAGCAACGTGTTCAATGCCCTGATCCGGATGTCCAGAGAGGAGGGCATCACCACACTGTGGAGGGTGAGTCCGGTCCTATATACACGGTCTGACCTGTCCGGTCGTAGCATTACCCATAACTTCCCTGTCTTTCCTCTTCCAGGGCTGTTTACCCACTATGGCGCGGGCCGTGGTCGTCAATGCTGCCCAGCTGGCGTCTTATTCCCAGTCCAAGCAGTTTCTTCTGGATTCTGGTGAGATAACGTGATTCCGTGTCACCCGACTATATGGGGTGGGGGTCTATCCGTTAGGGGGTGGAGCCTATCAGATAGAAGGTGTCTGATTGGCTGTGTATGTCGGCATGGGTAGCATAAGCTCCTCATAATCTGTCTCTTTCCCGTAGGATATTTCCGGGATGACATCCTGTGCCACTTCTGTGCCAGTATGATAAGCGGCCTGGTCACCACAGCCGCCTCAATGCCCGTCGACATCGCCAAAACCAGGTGAGTGGTCACGTGACCGCAGGTAACATACCGACGCTGCTATATCATTCTCCGTCTGCTGCACTTTTACTGGAGCTTTATAATAATCAGCACTGTCTCTGTTCATCCTGAGCCTCCTGGTTCAAGAATAGAATTCTAGAATTACAGTTAAGACTGATCTGGGTTTTTTTTTTTTTTTGCAGCGCCCCCTGCTGCTAGAGCCCGTGTATAAATATGGTCTTTCAATAGTCGAGGATGTCTGATATTAAAATCCTATCAAAGTAATTGACTATTAAATGACGACTGCGTGAAAACGTAACGTAAACGCTGCGGCAGTGAAAGGGTAAAGCCTTGCTGCTGATTGGTCCCATTACGTGGTGCAGGGGCTTAACGGGACTTGAGTTTGGGGGTCTACTACACATTGGGGGTGTTGGCCGCAGTTAATATTGATCCAGGATAACTTCTCTTCTTCTCGCCCACAGGATACAGAACATGCGCATGATCGACGGCAAACCCGAGTATAAGAGTGGACTGGTGAGTGCCCGTAATAGTGCTGCATGGCTTATATAGGACGGTCCTGCCAACCGGCAACTGTGGCATCGGCTGGAATATTTATTTACAGGGAATATCCAGTCCTGAGCGCCGTCCTGCAACTTATACACCGATCAGCCGTAACATTATAAGACAGAGGGGAAGTGAATAACATCGGTCTGAGCTCTATCCCATTCACTTCTGGGCACCCAGCTGCAATACCAGACACAACCTGTGGACTGATGTGACGCTGTTTCTGAAAGCAAGCAGCCATGTTTTTCTAATCCTGCACTACCCATTTAAAGGGGTCGTCCGGGCACGGGGCGGCTTTTAGAACTGATGACCTATCTACAGGATAGGTCATCAGTATATGATCGGTGGGGGTCCGACACCCGGACCCTGCACCAATCCGCTGTTTCAGCTGACTCCGGATGTTATGCAATAGCCGGTGTCGGAAGCAGGTGGCTCCAATTGCTGTATAGCAGCCGTAAATACTGCGACCGGAGCCATCTGATACCGGCATGAACACCCGGTGACCGAACAGCTGATCGGTGTAGGGTCCGGGTGTCAGACCCCCACCGAACATCTACTGATGACCTATCCACACAGTATGGAAAAACCACTCCATGCCCGAGCAAACCCTTTAACCCCTTTGCGCAAAAGCACGTGCTATTACTTCCTGTTGCGGGAGGAGAAGTATGGAGCGCGCTCCATATGCAGCGGGTGTCAGCTGTGTATTACAGCTGACACCTGGAACTAATGGCCAGGCTGTTAACCCCTCAAATGCTGCGGTCGATCGCGACCGCAGCATGTGTGGCATTGAAAAGAGCGGGGCGGCGATCGGCGGGCATTTATGGTTGTCATGGCAACCCAGGGGCCTTATGAAGGCCCCCGGGACTGCCTTCACTCTGCCTCTGCTAAACCCTTGCTAAGCCTGTAAAAGCGACAATATACTGCAATACATGCATTATACCAGCGATCTAATGATCGGAATAATAGATTGTGTAAAAAAAAAAAAAAAAAGTGAAAACGTTTTTAGTAGTGAATTTCTTTTTTTTTTAAATTAAAAGTAAAAAAAAACATTTCCCATTTTTCCTCTAAAGTAAAAAAATTGGTATCGCTGCGTCCGTAAAAGTCGGAACTATTAAAATATAGCATTATTTAACGCTCACGGTGAACGCCGTACAAAATAAAACATTGAAAACGCCAAAATTGCTGTTTTTTTGGTCAACTACGCAATAATAAAAAAAAATGGAATAAAACGTGCTAAAAAAATTGTATGCACCAAAACATAATACAGATAAAAACTACAGCTCGTTTTGCAAAAAATAAGCCCTCACACGGCTCTATTGACGGGGAAATAAAAAAGTTCTGGCTCTTGGAAGGCGGGGAGTGAAAAACAAAAATCTAAAAATGGCTCAGTCCTGAAAGGGTTAAATACAGAGCCCTGTTCCCCCACACAATTACTTGTTGTTACCACTAGGGGGCGGCCTGTATACAGCTGTTCCAGGTTCTATTGCCTTGTACAGTAGCCACACACACACTGATCGCCCCCTAGTGGCAGTAATCAGCAGACGAGATTATTATATGTATGTGTGCGCAAGCAAAGGATTGGGGGAATGGAGTTTCATCAATTCAGCACAGGTGCCATTGTTTATCTTCTCTTCCAAGTAGTAGCACCTTGGAATTGCCGCACATTAACTCCATCTTTGTTTTACTGCAGGACGTTCTTTATAAAGTTGTCCGATACGAGGGATTCTTCAGTCTCTGGAAGGGCTTCACCCCGTACTACGCCCGCCTGGGACCTCACACCGTTTTGACTTTTATCTTCTTGGAGCAGATGAACAAATACTATAAGAAAGTCTTCCTGAGCGGATGATGGTTGGAAAACCAAATCCCGGTCCAGTCCCAACAGGCACAAGCCCTGCAGCCAAAGTTGTCACCAATACCCCCCCTCCCTGTACCCCTCCCAGTATCCAGCAAGGAGCGCCACCTACAGACCCCCCACCTCATCACCTTTGTCACCCAGGGGTCGGGTATATCCAATGCAAATACACTTAAAGGGCACTTCCACCCAATTGTTATTTATACATGGATGGGATTAGCACCCGGGTATAAATATAACTATAAAACCGCCTTTTTCATGGTCCTAGAATTCAAGACCATGATGCTTTGCGGTCAGTACCAAATTTAAGGCTCTGGTAGGGTGGGCGGAGCTTCCTCTCAGGGTTTTTAGCCCCTCCCCTTCAGAGGATTGTGCAATATGAATTCTGTATCTGGGTGGAATTGCCCTTTAAATGGCTGGCTTTCATTTCTGGGTGTGTTGTCACTGTCTGGATGGACTCTAAATAGTTCTTTGGAAATGAATTGCAAATGTATTTTTTCACTCGTCCCCCATCCCCCTCCCAACTTCTTAATTCTTATTTAATTTAGATTAGAGAATGTGCGGGATATTGAACATAACCAGGATCTGGCACATCTCAACCTCACGGTTAGTTTTTGTTTTATTTTTGGGTGTTCTGTCGCTTTAAGAGGATTGTGGGTAGTGGCCTGAGGCTGTCTGGGGACTACACTTCCCAGCAGAACTAGCCTGCACGGACTATAAAGTACAAAAACACTCCTCAAGTGCAATCGATCAACACATCAGGAAGAGGGCGGATCGCTTTTATCTGGATCCTCAGGGGAGGAGCTATAGATTATTTGTTTTTATAGACGTTGTCCCTTTAAGGAGTGGAGATAGACAGTCTTTATTTTACTGTACACTTCCGTGGTTTGGGGGTTTCCTGTTTTGTTTATAGGGTTAATGTTGAGGTCTGCCACCGCCATGCACCAAAGAAACGCATTGTGAGCGGCGGACGGCGCCACCTATGATTAAAATTTGACTTGACCACCACTTCTATGCATCGTGAGAGTTGGCTGCTTCTAGAACAAGGTTATCTAAATGGCCTTGGACTGGGATTCCCTTACACCGCTAGGAGGATCGGTCGCAGCTGCTTGAACATGTATTTTGGTGTAAATAAATGCGCTCCACACATGTAATATGGAGACGTATATGCGTCTACGTACATCGCAACGTGTATTTTTTTTTTTTGTTGGCGTCTAAGGCGGGGCTCACAGGACGAACTTGGTAGTCCCATGGTCTTCCGTGAAATGACCTCTTAGAAATACTGCTCATTTTGTATGTCGGTAGTGGCGGTTTGGGTTCGTGCGTGAGATATGGTCGTCGCCGCTATTTCGGGTTATTCTCGTCGGCTTACAGAGATGAGAACGTGAAGAATCTGAATAAAATGTGGTTTCATGGCAAGACTGAGCCATATTTTTTTATACAATACAAACTGTAAAGAACAAAACCTTAAAAAATGTCTGATTGATTGGTGACTACCTGTCATAGACAGCTGAAGCCACACCCACTCCTTAAAGGGGTTGTCCAGATACAAACTGTTTATACTTTTTGCCTCTCTGCAAGAAAAATAAAATGTTACAGTCCCTCCATTCCTTGGAGTAAGTGTATATTCCTTTTTGGGGGCAATTGGCTGGTGTGGGGGCTTTTAAAAGTTTAAGACCGTTCCCCAGAAAATGAAGACGGGTGCTTTGTTGTTTGCCCCCTTTACCATATTTACTAATTATTTGTTTGTAAAGCTTCTATGTACATTCAGTTCATCATTATGTTTTCCTCCCGCGATCTTTTGCACCTCACAGGTGACCACCTCTTTTCCCTAGTTATTAAGAGATTGGTGGTGGTCACCCATAAAATTACCTGAGCTTATTTCAAGGGTACGGCATTGTAATGAATAATGCAGAGAGGAGAGGTTACAAAACCAGCGCCAAATCCTCCACCTAGACGGGCAAACTGGGGCATTTACTGGATAGTCCCATAGGCAATAGGTGCCCAGTGAACTAAACCCCTCCCTCTTTCTCGAATTCTCAATATGGGGTCCTTTAAGGCCCTCTGAATACAAGCACTGTGTCTCTCTTCGCTGATTGGCTAGAAGGAATCACCTGACCAGCTACATGGCACCCTCTCGCCACCCTCTCGCCACCTTAGAAATAGTTCTTTCCGGAACAACCAGTCGTCACACCATTTCTACCACTTCTCCTATGTCAGTCCCTGCACTTAGTCAGGCCATGTGTATGTGGCCCCCCGATTGTAATTGAACGTAGGACCACCCAGTCCTCTAAGTTTTAACCCTTTTCTTCCCATGTTTGATTACATGTACTCACATAGTCACAGGAAGTTGTCTTTGCTATAGAAGAGACTTCCTCTCCACACTGCCCAGACTTGTTTTGGGTCCTTCATACTCAATAAGGCGAAGAATGTGAAAGAATCCGTGCAACTTCAAGATGAAACATGCAAGAAAGACCGAGTCATGGGATGTGTCTACTGGAAAGGAAGCGGAGGTAGACCTGTCCAATTTCAACAGTGTTGATAAATAAGGTCTAATATTTTTGTTATACGGATGAGCGTTGGGTCTCTGTAGGTTGTGGTGCAGCCAACTACTATTGGGGAAGTTTAACCTCGAAAGTAAACCTGGACGAGTGAGGAATGGAAGGTTGGCAGCACACCTGCGTAGTAAATAAGCATCACCAACCCTCCAAAAAAGTTTCAACTCAACATTTTAAGATGAGGAAGCCTCAAGAAACGCTTCAGATCTTGGAGATGGCTGGAGGAGAACCAAAAGTGGTCCAAGGATGGAGAGCTGGTAAACCAGCATCCGGGCATGGGTAGTCCATCTGGCTTGATCCCACAGAAGAGCTACTGTGGCACAAACTGATAAAAAAAAAAACCTTCCTGCGGGCTATGATGGAAATGTGTATCTGCAGACCGGTCAAGTGCCTATACTGACCCCTATACTCTTCTGAATGTGCCTACAATGGGCACGTGAACATCCGAACCATGGAAGGGGGAGGCCTGGTCTGATTAATCACATTTTACATCATGTGGTAGGCTGGGAGCGTGTGCATCACTGACCTGGAGAAGAGATGGCACCAGGGTGCATTATGGGAAGAAGACAAGCCGGCGGGGACTGTGATGATCTGGGAAACCTTGGTCCTGGCATTCATGCGGATGTAATATGTGCCATCTACCTAAAGTAGCCCCTTCATGGCAGCGGTATTCCCTAATGGCAGTGCCCTCTTTCAGCAGGATAATGCCCCCGCCACACTGCAAATATTGTTCAGGAATGGTTTGAGAAACATGACAAAAAGTTCAGGATACTAATCAGCATGAAGTGGACTGGTGGACTAATATTGGCCTCAACTTCCCATACAAGGTTATTATTGTGCTATTATAAACCCTTTGATCCCGGATTAATAGATATTCTGGACTATCAGAGGTTTTTCATCCTTAATACCCAATCAAAGAGCAGGAAAACTTCATTAAATCTTCTGTTCAACATCTGCCCATCTGAAGGGGTTTTAGAGTAGTCCCTGACCTTGTTCTTTTGCTTCCATGAAGATTCTGGATTATCATATGCCAACTTTGAAGGAACCAGTGGTCAGAGAGGCCCTTCTGAGTCACCATCAAGTACTACTCTTTACATTGGCTAACTACAGACTGCCATAAAGTGCATATAACAGGCTGGAGTTGGAGATGAGCAGGGTGGGGGCGGGGGTGAACGAATTTGGAAAAACCCTCCAACGGACCAGTGAGAATTTTCTTCTTACCAAAATATTTTTTGGAAATCTGCTAATCTGACACTTGGATTTTATATGTTGATAGGCAGGTGCCATGTACATAGCTGTAAACTGTGTTGTAACAATGCCATCTTGTGGTCACATTATCAAGAACTATGATACATCGCTCACTCGTGTTACTTTTTTAATCACAATAGTGCAAAACCCTCATTCAGGGGGTCACGAACCGTGTAAAAACTAGCGCAAATAAAACCGTTGGCGTAACCACTTAGATACACATCACTCATCAGATGCCCCGCTCCCTCTATATTACAGAATACCAGAAGTATATCTTATCTCTTGGTGTCGTGTGTGAGAGTTTAGCACCAACATCTTAGTGACGCCGGCCATAGACTGGTCTCTAAATTGGGATTCGAGAGCACCATTGTTCACGAGTAGGACATCTTCATCACTCATGGGCATCCTCATGCTGTATCGGATCAGCCGTATTCCCGGAAGCCATTCTATAAGGTCCTGATTACAGCAGTATATCCACAGCAAACACATCGTCGTGATGATCATGCCCACTAGCATAAGGAGAATACACAAACCATAGATGATCAGGTGGAGAAGACAACAGTGTTCCAGAATGACCTTCGCCACCCAATCCATGCCAACTGCTGCTGCTCGGGAACTTCTGGCTGGCACAATGGTGTTGACTGGGATTTCAGTGGGTTTATCTGAAGGACTCCTCATAGACGTCTCTACTCTTACTTCACTGGTTGTGCTTGCAATATCTGTACTTGCCACCAGGAGGGCAGTTGTGCTTGGCTCTTCTGTGGTGGTTCTAACCTGAGTGGTGGTCATCCTCAATGTGGTTGGGTAAGCTGTTGTGATCAACCCTAACATGGTTCTTTGACTTGTCTTTAAAGCTTCTGTTGTCCTTGTGACTTCTGACATGGTACTTGCTTCTCTAGTTAGTGTTGAGCTACGTCCACTAGTTGTGCTTGCAATATCTGTATCTACCACCAGGAGGACAGTTGTGCTTGGCTTTTCTGTGGTGGTTCTAACCTCAGTGGTGGTCATCGTCAATGTGGTTGGGTAAGTTGTGGTGGTTGCAAACAATGTGGTTGTCCATGACCGAGTAGTCATCAGTTCGGTCTGTCCCCATTTTGTTGTGCTAGGAATTGAGTTGATGTCCACATCCCCTTTGATGTTCACAGCCCCTCTTATCAAGCAATGGTCCATGTCATAATCAATCAGTGGGGTTCCATCAGAGCAGACCACACTTTTTTGGTTCTTAGTTGGACCTTCTTTAGAGATTTCGTAGACTCTATCTTCATCTTCGTTCAACCAGTTCTTAAAGTAAACCAGAGCACAGTTGCAGTTCCATGGATTTCTCTCCAGGTACACGTAATTCAGTTCAAGATCCCCAAAAAAGTAATCAGGAATTTCTGTAAGGCGGTTCCCTGATAAGTAAAGTATCTCAAGGTTCATAACTCCAGAGATAAGACGATCAGGGACGAACCACATCTGATTGTATGACAGATCCAGATGTTTCAGTGACTGCAAGTCATTAAAAACCTAAAATATATAGAAGCCTGATATCATAACATCATCTATTATAGTAGTTATATTCTTGTATATAGGAGGCAGTATTATAGTAGTTATATTCTTGTATATAGGGGCAGTATTATAGTAGTTATATTCTTGTATATAGGGGGCAGTATTATAGTAGTTATATTCTTATATATAGGAGCAGTATTATAGTAGTTATATTCTTGTATATAGGGGGCAGTATTATAGTAGTTATATTCTTATATATAGGAGCAGTATTATAGTAGTTATATTCTTGTATATAGGGGCAGTATTATAGTAGTTATATTCTTGTATATAGGGGGCAGTATTATAGTAGTTATATTCTTATATATAGGAGCAGTATTATAGTAGTTATATTCTTGTATATAGGGGGCAGTATTATAGTAGTTATATTCTTGTATATAGGAGGCAGTATTATAGTAGTTATATTCTTGTATATAGGAGCAGTATTATAGTAGTTATATTCTTGTATATAGGGGCAGTATTATAGTAGTTATATTCTTGTATATAGGAGGCAGTATTATAGTAGTTATATTCTTGTATACAGGGAGCAGTATTATAGTCGTTATATTCTTGTATATAGGAGCAGTATTATAGTAGTTATATAGGGGCAATATTATAGTAGTTATATTCTTGTATATAGGGGCAGTATTATAGTAATTATATTCTTGTATATAGGGGTCAGTATTATAGTAGTTATATTCTTGTATATAGGGGTCAGTATTATAGTAGTTATATTCTTGTATATAGGAGTAGTATAGTAGTTATATTCTTGTATATAGGAGTAGTATTATAGTAGTTATATTCTTGTATATAGGGAGCAGTATTATAGTAGTTATATTCTTGTACATAGGTGACAGTATTATAGTAGTTATATAGGGGCAATATTATAGTAGTTATATCTTGTATATAGGAAGCATTATTATAGTAGTTATATTCTTGTATATAGGAGCAGTATTATAGTAGTTATATTCTTGTATATAGGAGGCAGTATTATAGTAGTTATATTCTTGTATATAGAGGCAGTATTATAGTAGTTATATTCTTGTATATAGGAGCAGTATTATAGTAGTTATATTCTTGTATATAGGGGCAGTATTATAGTAGTTATATTCTTGTATATAGGGGCAGTATTATAGTAGTTATATTCTTGTATATAGGAGCAGTATTATAGTAGTTATATTCTTGTATATAGGGGGCAGTATTATAGTAGTTATATTCTTGTATATAGAGGCAGTATTATAGTAGTTATATTCTTGTATATAGGGGCAGTATTATAGTAGTTATATTCTTGTATATAGAGGCAGTATTATAGTAGTTATATTCTTGTATATAGGAGCAGTATTATAGTAGTTATATTCTTGTATATAGGGGCAGTATTATAGCAGTTATATTCTTGTATATAGGAGGCGGTATTATAGTAGTTATATTCTTGTATATAGGGGCAGTATTATAGTAGTTATATTCTTGTATATAGAGGCAGTATTATAGTAGTTATATTCTTGTATATAGGGGCAGTATTATAGTAGTTATATTCTTGTATATAGGGGCAGTATTATAGTAGTTATATTCTTGTATATAGGAGCAGTATTATAGTAGTTATATTCTTGTATATAGGGGGCAGTATTATAGTAGTTATATTCTTATACATAGGGGGAAGTATTATAGTAGTTATATTCTTGTATATAGGAGCAGTTTTATAGTAGTTATAGTCTTGTATATAGGAGGCAGTATTATAATAGTTATATTCTTGTATATAGGGGCAGTTTTATAGTAGTTATATTCTTGTATATAGGAGCAGCATTATAGTAGTTATATTCTTGTATATAGGAGCAGTATTATAGTAGTTATATTCTTGTATATAGGAGCAGTATTATAGTAGTTATATTCTTGTATATAGGAGCTGTATTATAGTAGTTATATTCTGGTATATAGGGGCAGTATTATAGTATATAGGAGCAGTATTATAGTAGTTATATTCTTGTATATAGGGGGCAGTATTATAGTAGTTATATTCTTATACATAGGGGGGCAGTATTATAGTAGTTATATTCTTGTATATAGGAGCAGTATTATAGTAGTTATAATCTTGTATATAGGAGGCAGTATTATAGTAGTTATATTCTTGTGTATAGGAGCAATATTATAGTAGTTATATTCTTGTATATAGGGGGCAGTATTATAGTAGTTATATTCTTGTATATAGGAGCAGTATTATAGTAGTTATATTCTTGTATATAGGGGGCAGTATTATAGTAGTTATATTCTTGTATATAGGAGCAGTATTATAGTAGTTATATTCTTGTATATAGGGGGCAGTATTATAGTAGTTATATTCTTGTATATAGGGAGCAGTATTATAGTAGTTATATTCTTGCATATAGGGGGCAGTATTATAGTAGTTATATTCTTGTATATAGGGGGCAGTATTATAGTAGTTATATTCTTGTATATAGGGGGCAGTATTATAGTAGTTATATTCTTGTATATAGGGGGCAGTATTATAGTAGATATATTCTTGTATATAGGAGGCAGTATTATAGTAGTTATATTCTTGTATATAGGAGTAGTATTATAGTAGTTATATTCTTGTATATAGGGGGCAGTATTATAGTAGTTATATTCTTGTATATAGGGAGCAGTCTTATAGTAGTTATAGTCTTGTATATAGGGGGCAGTATTATAGTAGTTATATTCTTGTATATAGGGAGCAGTATTATAGTAGTTATATTCTTGTATATAGGGGGCAGTATTATCGTAGTTATATTCTTGTATATAGGAGGCAGTACTATAGTAGTTATATTCTTGTATATAGGGGGCAGTATTATAGTAGTTATATTCTTGTATATAAGGGCAATATTATAGTAGTTATATTCTTGTATATAGGATCAGTATTATAGTAGTTATATTCTTGTATATAGGGGCAGTATTATAGTAGTTATATTCTTGTATATAGGAGCAGTATTATAGTAGTTATATTCTTGTATATAGGAGCAGTATTATAGTAGTTATATTCTTGTATATAGGGGCAGTATTATAGTAGTTATATTCTTGTATATAGGGGGCAGTATTATAGTAGTTATATTCTTGTATATAGGGGGCAGCATTATAGTAGTTATATTCTTGTACATAGGGGGTAGTATTATAGGCGTTATATTCTTGTATATAGGGGCAGTATTATAGTAGCTATATTCTTGTATATAGGGGCAGTATTATAGTAGCTATATTCTTGTACATAGGGGGCAGTATTATAGTAGTTATATTCTTGTATATAGGAGCAGTATTATAGTAGTTATATTCTTGTATATAGGAGCAGTATTATAGTAGTTATATTCTTGTACATATGGGGCGGTATTATATTTGTTAAAATAATGTACATGGGGGGCAGTATTATAGTATATATATTTTTATACATAGGGGTGACTGGAGATATTGTTGTGTACTCACCTCTTCATCGAGCGACACAATGCTATTATGCTGGAGCTGTAGCGTGGCCAGTTTCTTCAGGCCTTTGAAGGCTGTTTTTGGAATGGCGGTGATGAGGTTGTTGTAGATATGCAGCGTAGTTAGACTCGATAGCTGAGACACTTTTGGTAGCGTCTTTAGTGTGTTATTGGCTATATTGAGTTCTTCTAACATGAGTGGTAGGTCTATTTCAAAACTGGTCAACTCATTGTCAGATACATCCAACTCTGTCAAATCCTTCAACCCCTTGAAGCTGGAGGTAGAGATGGACTTTAATTTATTTGAAGACATGATAAGGATTGCAGTGTTTTTAGGTATCTCGGTCAATGGGAGTATTGTCAAGCCAAGATTTATACAGGATGTTTCTTCCTTGTTTTTGCTAACGTTATTCTCTGAGGAACAAGAAGGTTTAGAAAATACTCTACTGATTGAAACAAGAGTGAAGAGACCATAGTGAAGGATGATATTCATGATGAAAGTGGCCCCAATTTTTTTACCTGAAGAGAAAGAAGTAGATAAATGAAGAACAATAGAAACACATCCATTTATCTCTCCTATCTATCTATCTATCTATCTATCTCATATCTATCTATCTATCTATTAATCTTCGGTATAAGCTATATTATACAGCATTGACATCATCGCCCCCAGATATACATAATATTATACAGCAGTGACGTCACCGCTCTCCAGATATATTATATTATACAGCCGTGACATCACCACTCCAAATATAAATTATATTATACAGCAGTGACATCACCGTTCTCAAGAGATGTTACATTATACAGCAGTGACATCACCGCCCCCAGATATACATAATAGTATACAGCAGTGACATTACCACTCTCCAGATATGTTATGTTCTACAACAGTGACGTCACCGCTCTCCAAATATGTTACATTATACAGCAGTGACGTCACCGCTCTCCAAATATGTTACATTATACAGCCGTGACATCACCACTCCAAATATCAATTATATTATACAGCAGTGACATCACCGTTCTCAAGAGATGTTACATTATACAGCAGTGACATCACCGCCCCCAGATATACATAATAGTATACAGCAGTGACATTACCACTCTCCAGATATGTTATGTTCTACAACAGTGACGTCACCGCTCTCCAAATATGTTATATTATACAGCAGTGACGTCACCGTTCTCCAAATATGTTACATTATACAGCCGTGACATCACCACTCCAAATATAAATTATATTATACAGCAGTGACATCACCGTTCTCAAGAGATGTTACATTATATAGCAGTGACATCACCGCCCCCAGATATACAGTGAAGGAAATAAGTATTTGATCCCTTGCTGATTTTGTGAGTTTGCCCACTGTCAAAGACATGAACAGTCTATAATTTTTAGGCTAGGTTAATTTTACCAGTGAGAGATAGATTATATAAAAAAAACAACAGAAAATCACATAGTCAAAATTATATATATTTATTTGCATTGTGCACAGAAAAATAAGTATTTGATCCCCTACCAACCATTAAGAGTTCAGACTCCTCCAGACCAGTTACACGCTCCAAATCAACTTGGTGCCTGCATTATAGACAGCTCTTACATGGTCACCTGTATAAAAGACTCCTGTCCACAGACTCAATTACTCAGTCTGACTCTAACCTCTACAACATGGGCAAGACCAAAGAGCTTTCTAAGGATGTCAGGGACAAGATTATAGACCTGCACAAGGCTGGAATGGGCTACAAGACCATAAGTAAGACGCTGGGTGAGAAGGAGACAACTGTTGGTGCAATAGTAAGAAAATGGAAGACATACAAAATGACTGTCAATCGACATCGATCTGGGGCTCCATGCAAAATCTCACCTCGTGGGGTATCCTTGATCCTGAGGAAGGTGAGAGCTCAGCCGAAAACTACACGGGGGGAACTTGTTAATGATCTCAAGGCAGCTGGGACCACAGTCACCAAGAAAACCATTGGTAACACATTACGCCGTAATGGATTAAAATCCTGCAGTGCCCGCAAGGTCCACCTGCTCAAGAAGGCACATGTACAGGCCCGTCTGAAGTTTGCAAATGACCATCTGGATGATTCTGAGAGTGATTGGGAGAAGGTGCTGTGGTAAGATGAGACTAAAATTGAGCTCTTTGGCATTAACTCAACTCGCCGTGTTTGGAGGAAGAGAAATGCTGCCTATGACCCTAAGAACACCGTCCCCACTGTCAAGCATGGAGGTGGAAACATTATGTTTTGGGGGTATTTCTCTGCTAAGGGCACAGGACTACTTCACTGCATCAATGGGAGAAAGGATGGAGCCATGTACCGTCAAATCCTGAGTGACAACCTCCTTCCCTCCACCAGGACATTAAAAATGGCTCGTGGCTGGGTCTTCCCGCACGACAATGACCCGAAAGATACAGCCAAGGCAACAAAGGAGTGGCTCAAAAAGAAGCCCATTTAGGTCATAGAGTGGCCTAGCCAGTCTCCAGACCTTAAACCCATCGAAAACTTATGGCGGGAGCTGAAGATCCGAGTTGCCAAGCGACAGCCTCGAAATCTTAATGATTTACAGATGATCTGCAAAGAGGAGTGGGCCAAAATTCCATCTAACATGTGTGCAAACCTCATCATCAACTACAAAAAACGTCTGACTGCTCTGCTGGCCAACAAGGGTTTTTCCACCAAGTATTAAGTCTTGTTTGCCAAAGGGATCAAATACTTATTTCTCTGTGCACAATGCAAATAAATATATATAATTTTGACAATGTGTTTTCTGTTTTTTTTGTTTTTTTATATAATCTATCTCTCACTGGTAAAATTAACCTAGCCTAAAAATTCTAGACTGTTCATGTCTTTGACAGTGGGCAAACTTACAAAATCAGCAAGGGATCAAATACTTATTTCCTTCACTGTACATAATATTATACAGCAGTGACATTACCACTCTCCAGATATGTTATGTTCTACAACAGTGACGTCACCGCTCTCCAAATATGTTACATTATACAGCAGTGACATCACCGCTCTCCAGATATGTTACATTATACAGCAGTGACGTCACGGCTCTCCAGATATATTATATTATACAGCCGTGACATCACCACTCCAAATATAAATTATATTATACAGCAGTGACAACACCGTTCTCAAGAGATGTTACATTATACAATAGTGACATCACCGATCTCAAGAGATGTTACATTATACAACAGTGACATCACCGATCTCCAGATATGTTATATTATACAGCAGTGACATCACCGCTCTCCAGATATGTTATATTATACAGCAGTAACATCACCGCTCTCCAGATATGTTATATTATACAGCAGTGACATCACCGCTCTCCAGATGTTATATTGTACATCAGTGACATCACCGCTCTCCAAATATTCAGGGGTCACATTACTACCAGAGACATTATTAGAATTCATAGGGCTCTATAACAAAGCTAGTATTGGGCTCCCAACTGAATGGCAGCAATACAAAAAGCAGCAACTAGTTTAATATTACCATATAGCACATAAAAAGGCCAGCCAGCAGAAAGACCCCCATACCATGGGGTGATGTTCCTGTCCTGGAGGGGCACCTTAGCCTCTGGGCCCCATAGCTGCTGCTATATGACTATAGATACACCTATAAGTACTCTCCAAAGCCAGTATAATCATAAGTGATCTGGTCAAGTCCTCACCTCGCACAGGCGACGTTCTCCTCAGTGTCCACCACTGTTCTGTCTTCTTCTGCTGCTTTGTGGTCTTCACATATCTTAGCCTGGACCTTATCATATGGAGCTGATGTTTCCTGGAGTTCAATTTGTGTGTGCACGAAACTCATGTGATGTTCTTGTGGTTTGTATGAGGAGTGTGCGCTCTCTCTCTATCTGTGTGTGTGTGTGTGTGTGTATATATATATATATATATATATATATAGTGTGTGTCCATATAGATGTAACAGAGCTGATATTGTAATGCACCATAACTCTTGACTTATGAAAATGTAGCAAATTATACTGCAGTCCTATGTAAATGCACACGTGGCACATTTATGAGAGACGTCCTAGAGAATAATGAAAGCATTTCAAAGGAAACGTTCACTTCATACCCTTTAAAGAGAAGGTGCCATCTGTTTTAAGACACAGAAGTGATCATAGATGTACTGGTCCCAAATGATCCAGTGGTTTATGTGGTGATTGGTCCCTAGTAATCCAGGGGTACATATGGTTACTGGTCCCACGTAATCAAGTGATATATATATATATATATATATATATATATGGTGACCGGTCCCAAGTAATTCAGTGGTATATATGTTGGCTGGTCCCTAGTAAACCAGTGGTATATATATTTACTGATCTCAAGTGATCCAGTGATCTATATGGTGTTATGGAATAAATATATGTATAATGTATCTGGGACCTCAATGAGTGCAATGCTGAAGAGAAGAACATGTATTAGAATATATGTTGGGTATGTGATGGTATAGAACAACCTATAATCAATTATATAAGTGTAATGTATGTACTACTTCAAGGTAGAAGGATAAACGAGTCTATATTTTGGGTATTATTGAAAGGTTATGGAATGTAATAATCTGCAGATGTTCTGCAGAAACTGGAAATTGCGAATTCATTATGTTATGAGGGTACTACCAGGAACTAGGGGGTTTGTTTGCAGGATGGTTTGTTTCTGGGCGTACAGCCAAGATAGATATGGGTAGAACACCGGATTAAAAACTAGATGTAAGGAATAAGAATAATGTACGTAGAGATAAGAATAATGAGGAAAGAAACCACAAGAATGTATACGTGTCTGCACGTAATTATATGATATTTTTACTATATAAACTCTGTGTCTCTGCAAATAAAGTCAGAAGTATTTTTGCCTTGAGAAACGTCTCAGTGTGTCTTTGCTTCTCCGAGCTCGCACCCCCCCCACCTGATTTGAACCTGCATGGAGATCAAGGCGTAACGTGACCTCATTGCGATCACAGAAATTGGCGCCCGAAACAGGGACTTGACCAGAAGGACGGCACCCCACCTAGGGGATCTCCCGGGACTAGAGTGGCGACTCTCCAGACTAAGGAACGGGCAGACCACAGCTGCAGCAAGGTAAGAAGACTTAATTCTTACAAACTCTGCTCTGCACCTTCCTGTCTGGTAGGTCACCTTCCCGGTAGTACTCCTGAGGAATAGAGGGGCCACATGAGGGTATTTTTAGTGTAAAAATCTGGTCAAGTCTATATGTAATCCGACCCTCAGGATAAAGTGCCTGATCTCCATGGCAGTATTTGTATGAATGTTGTAGAAACCCAGTTTTGTGTCACAAATGCATTTTAGAATAAGGAAATTGTTTTTGGAAAAAACTTCCGATAATCCGGCAAATTACCAGAAACATGTGTACATGCTTCAGGTGACTACGGGGATTATGATAGGCTAAATTTTAGCCCGGAAATCGAAAATTTTGTGCAAATCTGATAATCCGGCAAAATACCGAAAATGTGTGTACAGCATTAAGGTACTTGCGGAGATTATCATGCACTGATTTTCAGCTCAAAATTCCAGAATTTTCTGCAATCCGATAATCCGGCATGTCAAATGAACAGCTTGATTTTACGTTTGCCTTATTATTTGGATCAGGAATATTTGTCATATTACTGTTATGGTGTGGAGGATATCTCCTTGAGTGGTGTTTAAAGTGAATAAGAAGAAAGTAAGCTAGTTATAAAAGGAATTTAATTCTCTGGCCAGAGTAGAAGAAGGTTTAAAAGGGTTTTGAGGGGATAAGTAACTGTATAAAATAGGTGAGAAAGGTAGTGTGGGACTTTCCCTAACAGCCAATAGCCATAGTGTTTGTTAGTGAAGATAAAAACTGAGAGAGAAGGGTAAGAGTCCCCTCCATCATAGCAGGGCTATGGGAAACAGTCACGGCAAACGAGAGTTTGAGGTATGGCATATGGGTGAGCAAGCACCTGTTAAAAGGGTGTAAGCTTACTAGGGGATCGTAAATCCAGAAATTCACCTATCAGGAAAACTACCCCCTACATAACTTAGGGTCTGCCTATAGGCGACCACTTATAACTAGACAATGGGGAACTGGTGTCCCTATTAAGTACGGAAATTAGAAACTGTCTAAAACAGATGAGAATGGAATTCGTCTGTCAGCTAAAATCTGTAACAAGAGTAAGTACGGAAGCTAGAAACTGTCTAAAATAGATGAGAATGGAATTCATCTATCAGTAGCTAAAATCTGTAACAAGAGTAAGTACGGAAACTAGAAACTGTCTAAAATAGATGAGAATGGAATTCATCTGTCAGTAGCTAGAATCTGTAACAAGAGTATGAGATGAGCACCCCAAAGGACAAACCGCCAAACAGGTAGTAGCAGAAAGAGAAGGTAAAAAGGCAACGCAGGGAATAAATAAATAAATAAAAAAAAAAAAAAATTAATGAAAGCATGTGGTCTAGAATCCCATGGACGGTTAGACGCAGAAAAATGGAATGAATGTTGTGACACAAAACGTGGATGGTTGAAAGATAAAAAGTTACAGGGGAAAGCAGAAGCATGGAGAAAAGTGTCAGAAGAAGTAGTTGTTTTAATGTTGCAAATGACCTTATAGTAAATTCCCATACGATATAATTTAGAATCAACTAGTGTTACAAGAGAAGGTGGAGGTGAAGAACAGCTGCTGGTGAGATAAGAAATGTAATCTTGTTCTTGAAATAAATGGACACAACATTAAATGCTGATATAGATATTTTGTATGACTTTGTGTCATTTTGTAGATTGAATCAGGAAAAGTGATAAATGTAATAATGTATAAGCAGTCCTTCACAGCCAAACCACCAGACACCTCTGTCTTATATGATGAGACCCTTGATCCTGGCATACATTCTGCACAGAGTGCAGAGTTGCTTGCCCTGATCAAGGCATGAAAACTGGCAGAGGGAAAAAGAGGAGGGCGGCTCCAAGCCGCAGATTGGGCAAAAGGTATTCTGGAGAACAAAGGGAAGTTGGAAGGTAGAAAGTTGATGAAAAGTGCTTTAGAGGGATTTGCAGAAGAGGAAGTTAGGAATAAGAAATGTATTGTATGTATTAGAGAACAGGACCAGCAGACGCCCGGTAATGGCGTCCGTACCTCATGTTGAGTGTGTCCTCATTGTTGGTGGGAAACCCCCTGCGCACTGTTTCCAAGGGGAGAGGCTGCCCCCCCCTGCCCCTGATGTGGCCACGCCCGGCCCAACCAAATCAGTATGAAATAATCACCTTGTTAATTTTGTCATTTGTAGTGTCTTTTCTATTTACAGAAGTTCCAGTTTTAGTTCACTGATGAAACAACACGTCATCATAATATAGAGATGGTGGCCGTCAGATTGTACTGTTAAACATTAACGTAGATAATTCTTATACAATGGTGTGATAAATGATTGCAGATACGTATGTTGTTTTGCCGGCATTGAAAGTGTTAAGATTGTGAGAAGTTGTGAGAAATGAGTTTGTGACCCCCCTCCCTCCCCCCTAAAGTGTGTTGTGTTTGGGAGGAGGAGGAGGGGGGCTGACTGGGTGCAGTCTGCAGGGCTGATGAGACCAAGGGATTTCAATATGCACTGCTGAGATATATATATATCAGTAATGTGTACAAACTGAAATACATTTCTTCTCTTTTGCGCAAGCGCTGTTGGTTATAAAAGTTACGATATTTATGTGTTATGATGTGATCAGATTTCATGTGTTTTGATGTTAATTCAGATGTATTAAACTACAGATACGGTGAGACACGGGGGTTTGAAAATGTATGTGCCCCCCACCGTTCCCTATTTTTTTATATACAGTTTATTGGTTTGCAGTAATTAATGTTATCAGAGATAATATTTTCTGTTTTATTGAATAACTAACTACAATTGTTTTATTTTTGATTTCACACATGAGTTATGTTATTGTAAAGATCAAATGTTTGTCAGGAAAAAGTTATTTTTGTTTCAGGCTGTTGTACATTACAGGGGGTTAAATTAGTGTTATGTTGAGATGTAGTTTTGAACTCTGCTACATCACTCTCGCAGAGTCCACAAAGGGGGGAAGGGTGAAGGAACTGATCAGGTACAATTTTGGTTTATGTGTAAGAGACCATCCCCCTCCAGCAAAGTTACACAGGAGGCGATATGACGTCACTCACACGAGTTTTTATGGATTTAGATGAGGGAGAAGGCAAAACAAAACTTGTCTGGACATTGTTAATTTGATGTAAAGTTTTTGGGAATGTTTTATTTTTATTTGTTTTTGTATTAATCAAGTATTTACAGAACCTGATAAAAGTGAGATTCTCAAAGTATTCTGGATTATCAGCTGAATGAGGAGGAGTTGTGTTTGGTAGCGGCTTGTGACACCAATCCATGGAGTACCTCTACGCAAGCATATACTTTGTACTGTACTGAACAAAATGGACATGACACTGCGGTTCTCACACAAAGTCATGGACCACAGCAGCGCCCGGTAGCATATTATTCAGCTAGACTAGACCCTGTGGCCCGAGGTTCCCCATCATGTGTGAGAGCTATCATTGCTGTAAATTCAATGTTAAACAAGGCCTCAGATTTGGTCCTGGCATTTCCACCACATGATATTACTGCTATTCTAACTCAAGTACAACCGAAGCATTTGTCCACTGCAAGACATTTGAGATTAACCTGTGCTCTTCTTCTTCCTGAGCAGGTTACTTTACACCGCTGTACTACATTGAACCCAGCTACCTTACTGCCTTTGGAGCAAGGGGGAGAAGACGTAGGTAAAGTATGGTCACAATTTTTGCCTGAAACTGATGAACATGATTGTATGGCCCTTATGGCCCAGGAAACAGTGGGCTTTGCACATATGAAAGATACCCCACTCCAAAACCCAGACCTAAGACTCTTTGTGGATGGTTCAAGGTATTGTGTAGAAGGATCTTTTCTTACAGGATATGCAGTAACCACCGAAGATGTAGTCCTAGAAGCAGCCTCCTTACCAGCGTCCCGCTCAGCACAAGAAGCGGAGCTTAAGGCCCTGGCAGCAGCATGCCAACATGCAGAAGGAACAGACAGCAAATATATACACTGACTCTCGATATGCATTTGGGATTGCACACGATTATGGCCCCATATGGAGGGCAAGACAATTTTTGACCTCTGCAGGTACACCTGTAAAGAATGCAGACTTTGTAAAATATTTGATGGCGACCCTGATGTTACCCACAGAAGTAGCAGTAGTAAACATTAAAAGCTCACACTAAGGTGAGTTCACCAGAGACAAAAGGAAATGCTTTGGCAGACCAAGCCGCAAAAGCAAGCAGCACAGAAGCTACCCGTGTTAGCAGCCGTATATCAGATAAAAGATCCAGAGGAAACAAGACCAGCTGTAAGCCCGGAACTACTGCAAAAACTTCAAGGACAAGCAACAAAAGAAGAAAAAGACAAGTGGACGACCCAAGGAGCAACGCTACGAAAAGATGGCCTCTGGCAGTGCCAGAATAAACTGTGCCTGCCTAAGACAATGTTCCCAATGATGGCCCAAATAACACATGGAGAGACACACCAGTCAAAAACGGCAATGATGGACTTGGTAAACAAGGTGTGGTATGCCCCAGGGTTTAGTGTGATGGCCAGCAGTTTTACACAAGGATGCATGATCTGTGCAACACATAATATTGGAAGAACTGTAAAAGTACCACAGAAGCACACACCCAGACCTATATATCCGTTCCAGAGACTACAGATAGACTATATTCAATTACCAAAAGTCGGTACCTATGAGTATGTGCTTGTTTGTATTGATCTCTTTTCAGGATGGCCAGAAGCTTTTCCAGTCACCAAAGCTACAGCCGTAGCCACAGCAAAGAAACTGATCAACGAGGTGGTGTGCAGATATGGAGTTCCAGAGATGATCGAGAGCGACAGAGGAACTCATTTTACGGGTGAAATCATGAACCATGTGTTGTCAGCTCTAGGCATAAGTCAAGCCCTACATACACCATACCATCCACAGAGCAGTGGGAAGGTTGAGAGACTAAATGGGACTCTCAAATTGAAAATCCAAAAAGCAATGGTAGAAACCGGGAAACCATGGACCGAGTGTCTACCATTAGCCTTGTTCTCAGTAAGATACACGCCCACAAAAAGAACAGGTCTCAGCCCATATGAGATCTTATTTGGGTCGGCTCCCAGATTAGGATGTTATTTTCCACAGGTGCTCCAAATGCAGTATGGTAGACTAACAGATTATGTATCAACGTTGAACAAACAATTGACCAAGGTGCATGCACAAGTTTTTGCTTCCATTCCAGATCCTGATTCAGTTGAAAGGACGCATAAGCTAGAACCAGGAGATTGGGTCGTTGTCAAAAGACACGTGAGGAAAAGTCTAGACCCAAGATTTGACGGACCGTTTCAAGTCCTTTTCAAGTTTTACTCGTTACAAGCACCTCAGTGAAGCTCGAAGGAAAGGCAAGCTGGATTCACGCCAGTCATTGTAAAAAGGTTCTTCAGCCAGAAGAATGAAGATCTTTGCGGTTGTTGCGGCGGTTGTTGCGTGTGCTCTTATACAAAAAGGCAGAACTGCTACTCCTGTACACGTAATCAGTACAGAATCACTGGAACAGTTCAGGACAGGGTGGGCGAATGCAACAGTGGATAGAAAGCAGGGTAACTACACCTGTAAGGCCAATGCCCCGTGTTATACTACAAATGTGACTACAACCGAAGGGACTTGGAAAAAAGGACCACATGGAGGGACTGTGTACCTTCACATAGATAAAACAGCCAACATTAGCATACAAGAAGAGACGGCTGTTGTTTTGTTGTTATGAACCAGATTTACAGTATCTACAGAAATATACAACCAGTAAAAATAGAAACGAAATGATAAATAAGATTTATGAAAGATGCAACAAGGAGAGGCTCAACTCTACGATTGTAATAAAAGAAACTGATGGGATGATATTATGTATGAATAATAGCCAAATAAGAAATAGAAGATATTTTGTATTCTTGATAACAATTTTAAGAGATAGTTTTAAGCCACATATAAGAGTCATGTTAGGTAATGGACAGACATTCTGCCCATAGGAAAGAGAAATGATACGTGGTTATTGTTCCAGCCTGAGTATACTGAGTGTCCACCTAGATGGTGCGCAGGAAGACTAATAGCATTTAATGTGAAAAATCCTACTCTATTATGCAAATTTATTGTTATGCCAATGGTAATGATTGATCCGGTGACATTATTAGGACAATATTGGATGCCAGAAATAAAAGGAACACACATAGATTCTCAAAATAAGACGAGGAATATAGATTTGTGCCAATTAACAGAGCATGGATATGTATGTAATCGACAGTCAGGGATATATGAACCTTGTCTAATGCAGCACCAGGATAATGTATGCGCACTCACTATAATCCCACAAGCTAACCTACAGGTTTATATTGAAGTAGGTCCACAGCATGTATGTTTAATAACTAACGACAAGCAGACCCTTAGCCAGTTTAATCTCACAGGACCATTTTCAGGATGTCTATACAATGTGACGCATTTGACTTGGGGGAACCAAACTATAGTGTTCCTGCCTATTTTAGAAGAAATAATGTCCACTGTATGGGTACCTGAACCTTTGCCCTATGGAAATTTTAGTTTGCCACTGGAAGAGTTAAAACAAGTGTTACAAAAGTCTAAAGACGTAAAGAAATTGATAGCAGCCCATAATGTAACTCTAAGTAAAGTGAAAATATTGGCTACAATAGCAGCTAAGGAAGTAATAAATTTATCGTCAGCAATAAAAGATGCTAGTGCCCATCACTGGTATGACATATTTACAGGATTTTCCCCCACTGCCACTAAGATACTGCATGTGTTATTCCAACCCTTGATATGTTTCATAATATTGTTTATATTGCTTACATGTTTCAATTGTTATACATTTTGCAAAATAAGGGAAGCATTCAATCAGAGGCCTATACATTATGATGAAAGAGTGTTGTGAGATTACCCCACCTACATACCTGTGTGAATCAAGTGAAGAAATGGATCGAAGCCTTGCTATCAGGAGATAGAAGTAGCATTGGAATTTAGGTGTTGGTAAAATCACAAAAGGAGGGATTGTTATGGAATAAATATATGTATAATGTATCTGGGACCTCAATGAGTGCAATGCTGAAGAGAAGAACATGTATTAGAATATATGTTGGGTATGTGATGGTATAGAACAACCTATAATCAATTATATAAGTGTAATGTATGTACTACTTCAAGGTAGAAGGATAAACGAGTCTATATTTTGGGTATTATTGAAAGGTTATGGAATGTAATAATCTGCAGATGTTCTGCAGAAACTGGAAATTGCGAATTCATTATGTTATGAGGGTACTACCAGGAACTAGGGGGTTTGTTTGCAGGATGGTTTGTTTCTGGGCGTACAGCCAAGATAGATATGGGTAGAACACCGGATTAAAAACTAGATGTAAGGAATAAGAATAATGTACGTAGAGATAAGAATAATGAGGAAAGAAACCACAAGAATGTATACGTGTCTGCACGTAATTATATGATATTTTTACTATATAAACTCTGTGTCTCTGCAAATAAAGTCAGAAGTATTTTTGCCTTGAGAAACGTCTCAGTGTGTCTTTGCTTCTCCGAGCTCGCACCCCCCCCACCTGATTTGAACCTGCATGGAGATCAAGGCGTAACGTGACCTCATTGCGATCACAATGGTGACTGATCCCAATTAATCTAGTGGTGTATATGGTGACTTGTTACTAGTGATCCAGTGTTATAAATGGTGACTGGTCCCTAGTAATCCAGTCGTATATATGGTGACTGGTCCCTAATGATCCAGTGGTATATATGGTGACTGATCCCAAGTGATTCAGTGATATATATAGTGATTGGTCCCAAGTAATCTAGTGGTGTATATGGTAACTTGTCACTAGTCATATATATGGTGGCTAATCCCTAAACATCCAGTGATCTATATGGTGACTGATCCCAAGTAATCTAGTGGTGTATATGGTGACTTGTTACTAGTGATCCAGTCGTATATATGGTGACTCATCCCTAGTGATCCAGTGGTATGTATGGTGACTGGTCCCTAGTGATCCAGTGGTATATATGGTGACTGGATCCTAGTGATCCAGTGGTATATATGGTGACTGATCCCATGTGATCCAGTGATATATATAGTGATTGGTCCCAGGTAATCTAGTGATGTATATGGTGACTTGTCACTAGTCAACTAGGCGTATATATGGTGACTAATCCCTGATCATCCAGTGATCTATATGGTTCTAGGTCCTTTTTGATCCAGTGATACATATGAATACGATTGGTTCCAGTGAATTAGTAGTGTATATGGTAACTGATCCCAAGTGATCGAGTGGTATGTATGAATGCCCAGGAAAGATGTCTGCCTGTAGAAACCGTTGATGTTGAAGTTGTGTTTGAGTTTTCAGATATCCTAAGATAGAACATTTCTGACTTTTATGTATAAAGGAGAGCACACATGGAACCATAATGGCCAGCGATCCGATCAGATGATGGTTAATTGTGATCATTATATATCTGTTGTGAAAATGATTGTCTCTGGCCAATGGAAATCTTCACCATCGGGTGAAACACTTCTCGATCTTCAGTGGTTGTGTTTTCTTCACTGTTGTCCAAGGAAAGTACATGTGGAGTAAGGTCAGGGTACAATATTTCCCATGATATTATGGTTTGCATCATTCACATAGTGGGAACAATATTTTTTGTGAGTGCCCCCAACAAGTTAGAGTAACAAAACATGGGAATGCTTATTGGGTGGAGGACCAAATTGTCCCATGTACGGCCAACCTAAGGTTCTGTTTGTCCAACTGGCCTTGCCTGTCGTCAACACTCTGGACTGTTCACGGGACTATTTTACTTGCCGTTCCAGTCTTCCTCTGCTTTTGCTACCCATAGACAATATAGTGAAGGAAGGAGGTCATCCAAGGAGCAAGTGTGGACCCCAAAAAACACATGGCCTATTTTTACCAGTGCTAGAGGGTCCGGAATGAAATTTGTTTTAGCAAAAACTTAACCTTTCAATGTTCTAAGGGTTTTTCTTACCCACTCCTCTTGCTCCCTCAGCCCACGCTCAAGTAATGTACCGGGTACCCGAAATACAAGTCATGAAAACAAAACACTGTCTTGTTTCATTGGCTTTTCACATACAACACAACTGAATAGCATTAGGCTTTAATTTTGTAGCTGAGGATGAATCTTACTATGAGTGTAATATTATTTCTGCTTAGTGGAGATCTTATATTTAATGCTATTTTAATCCTTCATTAACCTTGAAGAAGTCATGCCGGAGACACGATAAGACTCTTGTTTCCTCTGTCCCATTCATTCCTTCTGACATGACGGCATTCCACAATTCATATGCCTCACAATAAGCCATATGCCATGTCTGCCGGCTGCTGCACACATCCCTGTCAATCAACACCTGGGGAAGAAATTCTATGCTACGCAGTCTGTGTTGTAGAGAAGAAGGAGGAGCTGGCGAAATTTAAATCAGGACGATTATAGACCTGAAAAATAAAAATGAACAATTATTACTGTAATACTGTCCCTATATACAAGAATATAACTACTATAATACTGCTCCTATATACAAGACTATAACTACTATAATACTGCCTCCTATATACAAGAATATAACTACCATAATACTGCCCCCTATATAAGAATATAACTACTATAATACTGATCCCTATATACAAGAATATAACTACTATAATACTGCCCCTATATACAAGAATATAACTACTATAATACTGCTCCTATATACAAGAATATAACTACTATAATACTGCCCCTATATACAAGAATATAACTACTATAATACTGCCCCCTATATACAAGAATATAACTACTATAATAGTTCTCCTATATACAAGAATATAACTTCTATAATACTGCTACTATATACAAGAATATAACTACTATAATACTGCCCCTATATACAAGAATATAACTACTATAATACTGCCCCCTATATACAAGAATATAACTACTATAATACTGCTCCTATATACAAGAATATAACTACTATAATACTGCCCCCTATATACAAGAATATAACTACTATAATACTGCCCCCTATATACAAGAATATAACTACTATAATACTGCCTCCTATATACAAGAATATAACTACTATAATACTGCCTCCTATATACGAGAATATAACTACTATAATACTGCTCCTATATACAAGAATATAACTACTATAATACTGCTCCTATATACAAGAATATAACTACTATAATACTGCTCCCTATATACAAGAATATAACTACTATAATACTGCTCCCTATATACAAGAATATAACTACTATAATACTGCCGCCTATATACAAGAATATAACTACTATAATACTGCCGCCTATATACAAGAATATAACTACTATAATACTGCCCCTATATACAAGAATATAACTACTATAATACTGCCGCCTATATACAAGAATATAACCCTGCCCCCTATGTACATGAATACATCATGTATATTGCTACTTCTATGTATATATATATATATATATATATATATATATATATATATATATATATATATATATATATGTAGTGGGGCTGGCCGATCATTAGCAGTGACACTGGTGACAGCTGTGCATTGCATTGAGGGTCAGGGGGCGTTAAAGAGAAATGACTTCAGGGACAGGAGATTATTTTCTTTCTGTTGTGGGAAACACTATATCCTGTCTGTTAATAACGACTTTCCAAGTCCTGGTCTCTATTCTACACTACATCTCCATATTGCTGTGCGTGAAGCTGACAATCTAATCATGGGTTGGGGGTTGAGAGCTTTCTTCTTGCTTCCACTTCTGAGCTGTGAGTCACCACTCTATCTGTCTGTCTATCTATAGAGCTGGCAGCATGTTGTATGTCTCTCGTGTCTTCCTGGTCACTGTCTTCTGTGTGCACGATGTGGGGGGGGGGGGATATTTCCTTAACGCCAAAGTGTGGTCTTTCTTCTTCTCCTTTAGGAAATGGTCTAGTTTGGTCAAGGGTCATAGACAAGCTGCTAAGATCTTCTAGGAGCAGGTACTATGGCTGAAGGACCCACAATGTCCATGTCCATTGAAATAAGTGGCTGTTAAGTGGACACCAGTGGTCCAACCCAGCCAAGAACCACGCTTGATGGAGCTCCCGAACCTAACTAATAAAGAGAAGTCCCTCCGGTGGGATACTTTCCATAATGGACAACCCCTATTATAACTACTCGATCAGAGATCTAGTAGTTGGGATACTCTGAACCCTTGGTTGACCAAAGGAGAATCTCCACTCAGGGCGTCCTGGGCTCCATACCAAACTTTTAAATGCCCCACCGAGATCCATGTAAAAGTTAGGGTGAGGGCTCATTTGCCGACCAAGATGCGGTAAAAAAAAAACACAACTATTGTGAAAGTAGAACTCCCAGCATGGCCTAACAATGGTATCACACACACTATCTAGAAGTAGAAAACACCAAACCCCAGACCAGACCCCAAAATAAGTTTTAACCAGACCCTTAAAGTAATTCAGGCCACAGACAAGACCCCAAAAGTAACCTCTTAACAACTAGGCCTATTTTGGCCTAAGAACTAGCAGCATTTTAAATTACGGGTCGGTAGATTTACGGTAATACCACATATGTATAGGGTTTTTATGTTTTACTGCTTTTGCACAATAAAAACACTTTGTTTTTGTGTCGGTGCATTCCAAGAACCGGAACTTTATTCATTTTCCATCGATGTTGGCGTATGTGGGCTTGTTTTTGCAAGACTAGATGTAGTTTTTTTTTTTTTTTTGTTCCACTAGGGGACTCCACCAGCCATGGCAGGCCTTAGTGCCTTCATCTGGCCCCCAGCTGGCATTGCAAACCATTGGCGGCCGGTTACCTCCGATTCGTGAAAGAGGGAGCCCCCTTTCTCTGCCAAACCACTTAAATGTCACATCCAATATTGACCACAGCATTTAAGGGGTTAAATGTCCTGGACCAAGTTATTTTTGAACTTGGCCATTACAGCGGGACCCCAGGTGTCAGTCACATCCGGGACCCCGGGGTGATTGTGCTGGCACCTTTCCTGTGCCCGCGCAATCGCCTTCACGTACATGTATGTCGGTATGAGGGAAGCGGACCCTTTCCAGGATGTACATGTTTGTGATGATGCGGGAGGGGGTTAATTCAGATGAGGGGCATTCTGGTGAGAACAAGTATCACCTATCCACTGGATAGGTGATAAATGCTAGATCATTGTGGGTACGACCGCTGCGATCCCAACGATCGCCAGAACGGAGAGTACAAGAATACAAGGTCATAGGAGAAGAAATATTTATAATAATACTGGAAAATGTTGTCTTCTCATCTTGTCCCAGATTCCTTGGCCAGTGAGGAGGCCCGGCTGATAGAGGACCTCTTCTCCAACTACGATAAACAATCTCGTCCAGCGAAGTCCATCAACGACATCATCGAAGTAAAGCTGAAACTCACGTTGACCAACCTCATCTCTCTGGTAAGTGTTTTCCATGAATAATCCATGAAGTCTGGACCCATCACATGGCGTAACTCTTAGTCATTACCCATTTCCTTTTGACAGAAAGAACGAGAAGAAACCCTGACGACGAACGTGTGGATATTAATTGTGAGTTATATATGCAGCTGCTGAAACCTATCCAAAACGGACCGCGTTTCCCTCTGGTCTTGCTTGGTTTTTTTTTATCCCTAAATCTCAAATTTGTAATAAAAATATCATGATAATGATCTATACAGTAAAATTCTGAATTACCCGGCAATATAACATGGAAGTCTGGCAGCAGAAGAACATTTTTATGTTGGGCTTTCTTCCTACCTCTTGTTCTTTTCCAACTTTACCCTCACAAGTGAGTTTTTTAGAATTTTCTTCAGCCATACAATAATCCAAAATATTTCATAATGAAACAGATTAAAGGAAGTTTATCATCTTATATTATTCCTTACGATGTTCTCCTGTTTGGGAGCCACGTGAAGAGGTCATTTGTCACCATGTTCATTTTTTAACCTCTTTTTTTTCATCGCGTTAGGGCATATTGGTAAGATATACCATAAAGTTGTGATCACGAGCGTCCGACCACTGGCAGCCCCACCGATCCCAAGAACAGGACAGCCCGTTTCCTATTCCCGACATTTACTTCAATGGAAAGTAACTGCACATGCACGCCCATGTCCTTACTGGGAATGGGTAACAGGCAACGTATAGGTTGTAGATGGCAGCAGTAGTATCCAGGCTATGGTGCCAATTGGCCATATTAGGAGACTTAAGGATTAAACATGGCACATTGTAGGAGGGGGGCCCTAATACAGATTTTTCATTGGAGCCCAGGGGCTTATAGTTATGTCTCTGGGGCAACACTTTTCGCAAACTCAGACTTTTTTAGTGGAGTTGATATGCCATAAAAGCCTATAGGGGACAACCCCCACCCTTATCTTCCCAGGTCATACTGACAATGGTTCAGGTAGCTGAGATCTGGGCTCCTGTACATCGTATCCTCACCCTTGTAAATCTTGACATTTTCGAATTAATCTCTTAAAGACATGGGACGATTACAGACTGACCTGGAATGAATCGGACTACGGCGGCATGAATGTGGTACGCGTTCCACATCACATGGTATGGCTTCCGGATATAGTCCTGGAGAACAAGTACGTAAAGATATATGAATTTGTCCTCCATCATTAGGGAATTTAGAACTTCCACAGATTACCGGGCTACCCATTCTAAATCTTGTTTTCTTTTAGTATTGATGGTCAGTTTGACGTGGCGTACTATGCCAATGTGCTAGTGTACAGCAGTGGGTACATGTACTGGCTTCCACCAGCCATCTTCAGGAGTACATGCAGCGTTGACGTGACTTACTTCCCGTTTGATTGGCAAAACTGCTCCCTGGTGTTCAGGTGAGGAAATCTATATGACTCTCAATATCCTTGCCATCATAACAAGAGCAGATACAACATCAGCAGTCCTCTCATATAGGTTGGCACTCTTTCCGAAGTTGGATGTATATATGGTTGACTAGACTTGAAAAGATCATTGTAGAAGAGGACCACACACATTAGAAGAGACCTCCGAGAACGGGGGCATCTTCTGAACATACTTTTAAAGAACTGGAATATTTGTCAAGGACTGTAGAGCCCATATTTTGTGTGTTTTTCCATTTATTATATGATCCTTTTATAAATAGACTTTCGAAATATGGATTCATGATTATTGAGTCTCTTCTTGCAGGTCCAAAACCTACAATGCGAAGGAGGTTGACCTGCAGTTAGCTCTCGATGATGACTCACAGGAGAAGATAGAGTGGGTGGACATCGACCCGGAGGCATTTACAGGTGATCCCTTTAAGACTTGATCTTCTTCAAGTATGGCTGCTTTAATATATCAATGTTTTGACTCTTACACTGGTTTCACCAGTTGACCTCCGCAGCTAACCTATTACATGAAGCATCTGATGGCCTGTGGATGATCTCGGCCATGGTTTCTCCCAAAGAGTAGGAGCCATCCCAAAGGGTTGACCCTAAAATGACGCTATGGTCACCAATGCCTCTAAGCCTTATCTTTTGTGATGTCATAAGAAGTGACCCTTTGCATATTGGTGCAAGAACAAGGTTTCTTTCACATATCTAAATGTCCCTTAGTATGCATCCTACAGAATTTTATTAGCCCTATTACAGAAATAGTCCATGTTATAAAGTGGGATGTATACAAACGACCTCATGAGACCACACATTGTCATCCTGATCAGTAAGTTCGTTCTCCTTCATCCTTACCTTGTGCTGTTTTTAGAGAACGGAGAGTGGGCAATACGGCACCGTCCAGCAAAGAAGGTTATAAACAAGTCTTATACTTCCGAAGATCTGGAGTACCAAGAAATACGCTTCTCCTTGATTATCCAGCGAAAACCTTTGTTCTACATCATCAATGTCATTGTGCCTTGTGTCCTTATATCATCCCTGGCTGTGCTGGTGTACTTCCTTCCAGCTAAAGGTGAGGTGGACCCATTACAATCACCGATAATCTGAAAAGCAATTCCAGCGATAATAACACCATCAGCCGTCAGTTGGGTAACGTTTCAGATGAGGCAGGGGCAGACATAAAAAACTGACGGCCCCTGTGCAACAGTTTATGGGTTATCTACTGTCAGCATACCTGCAATTTACATCTTCTCATATTTCCATTGAGTAATGACTATAAAAATAATATTTTTTGCTATTATCTCTCCTGAAAACCAATTTTTCCTCCGGCGATGAGCAACAACTAGGGTATTGAAAGGGTTTATGGTGGTCTACGTCAATAAAAGGGTAAATGGAAACACAACTGGTGGTCTAGGTTAGTTAAGGATTCATGATAACATCACTGGTAGACTATGACAATAAAGGGGTTAATGATGGCATCTCAAGTAGTCTACATTAGTGACAGGATTATTGATAATATCCCTGGTTTTCTAGGGCAGCAAAGGGGTTTACGGATACATCTCTCTGATCTACGGCAGTGAAAAGGTTAATAATACAATCCCTAGTGGTATAGGGCAGTGAAGGGGTTCAGGATAACATACCTGGTGGGCTAGGGCAGTGAGGGGATTAATGAAGTTATCCCTGGTAATCTAGAACAGTCTAGGGGTTACTAATAACATCCATGGTGGTATAGGCAGTGAGTGGGGTTGAAAATAACATCCTTGGTGGGCTAGTGTAGTGAAGGGGTTACTGATAACATCCCTGGTGGGCTAGAGCAGTAAGGGGATTAATGAAGTTATCCCTGGTAATCGAGAGCAGGGTATGGGTTAATAACATCCCTGTTGGTCTATGGTAGTAATGGGGGTAATGATAACATCCCTGGTGGGCTAGTAATGAAATAATCCCTGGTGATGTAGGGCAGTGAAGGAGTTAACAGGATTCCTTCCTCTTGCTCCTTCATCTATCGCTGTCGCCTGCTCAGACACTGACATCCTGTAGCATCAGATATCAGCCAATCACAGAAAAGCATAGCCAATCATAGAGGCAGCCGAAACTATTTTGTTGTCGGCAGGACATCTCCCGGTGTAAACAGATGTGCTGCCGACATGATGGAACTGTATGAGGACGAGCGATCCCTGTGAAAGGAGCAAACGAGCGACGATCAACGAGGTGTATCGTTGATCGGCGCTCGATTACACGGCCCATGTCGGGTCGTGTAAGAGGACCCATGGTCTTCCTAATCTATGAAAGGTGGAGCATGTCAGCAGAAAGAGGGTACAATAGAGTAAGGATACTATAGAGAATGGATTAAAAAACCACCCTGGGGTCAGAGTGACCCCCTTTCCCCTTGTGGCCCCTGTGCAGCTATATGTCCGCCCCTGAGGTTCCTTTGAAGGTCTCCTAGTCTGGGCAGAACATCTGAACACCTACTGAAGTTCCAAGGTGGCATCTTAATGTTTTGGAGATACGAAGGGCATTGGTGGGTGTTTTTTAGACTATTCATCATAATTCGACCTCTAGACGGATGGCGGTTCCATCCATACCGGTGGAATTGCGGTTCAAACCCTTTATCCAAACTGATTGTATATAATTCTGCTCCTATTGTCTCCACACCCTTTCTTGTCCAGCTGGAGGTCAGAAGTGTACAGTGTCCATCTCAGTTCTCCTGGCCCAGACTGTGTTTTTGTTCCTCATTGCTCAGAGTGTCCCAGAGACATCGCTCAGTGTCCCGCTCATCGGCAAGTAGGTGACATTGTCATACACCAAAATTGTTAGAAACTCTGTGATTGCAGTGGACGATAAGGCAACATTTATATTCCAGATACCTGATCTTCGTTATGCTCGTATCAACACTCATCGTTCTCAGCTGTGTCATCGTCCTCAACATATCCCTACGGACACCAAGTACCCACAACCTGACTGCCAGCGTGAAACGAGTGAGCGCCTCAATAATATAAAAGTATTGATACCCACTTTCTGTGATTACTTCCTACTTACACAAAAGTCTCATAGCTATACTATATGGTCAAAAGTTTGAGCTCCCCCCCCCCCATGAGTTCAGGTGTTTTAAAATCAAGCACACCGCCATGTAACCTCCATAGACAAACATTGCTAGCAGTATGGGTATTTACATGTGTCACTCTAATAGGAGGCCCCCTTAGCCACAAGTTAGTGAAATTTCTGATCTGCTAGATCTGCCCGGTCAGCTGAAAGTGCATTATCTGCTAGATCTGCCCTGGTCCCGTTTAAGTGTTGTTATTATTATCTGCTAGATCTGCCCCGGTCAACCTGTAAGTGCTATAATTATCAGCTAGATCTGCCCCGGTAACCTGTAAGTGTTATTATCATCTGGTAGATCTGAGACGGTAACCTGTGTTATTTTTATCTGCTAGATCTGCCCTGGTCACCTGTAAGTATTATTATTGTCTGCTATATCTGCCCAGGTCACCTGTAAGTGTTATTATTATCTACTAGATCTGTCCCAGTTACCTGTAAGTGTTGTTATTATCGGCTGGATTTGCCCTGGTCACCTGTAAGTGCTATTATTTTCTGCTAGATCTGTCCCAGTCACCTGTAAGTGTTGTTATTATTTGATGGATTTGCCCTGGTCACCTGTAAGTGTTATTATCTTCTAGATCTTCCCCGGTCACCTGTAAGTGTAATTATTATCTGCTAGATCTGCCCCAGTCACCTGTAAGTGCTATTATTATCTGGTAGATCTGCCTGATCACCTGTAAGTGCTATTATTATCTGCTAGATCTGCTCTGGTCAGCTGTAAGTTTTATTATCTGCTAGATTTGCCTGGTCACCTGTAAGTGTTATTATTAGCTATTGAATCTGACCTGGTCACCTGTAATTGTTATTATTACCTGCTAGATCTGCTCCGGTCAGCTGTAAGGCCCCATTCACATCACGTTATTGCCCAAAATTTGTCACCTGTAAGTGTTATTATTGTGACGTGGAAGCATCAACAGCTCAGCCACAGGATGGTAGATCATGCAAACTCACAGAGCAGGGCCACCATGTGCAGAAGAGCGTGGCGTGTAGAAATCGGTTGTATCATTCAGTACAGATATCCAAAGTTCCCAAACTGCCTCTGGAACTGACATCAGCACCAGACACAATACCAATCGGCAGCTGGAGTGGCGTAAAGCACGTCGTCACTGGACTCTATATCTGTGTGTTCTCTGGAGTAATGAATCATGTCTCACTATCTGGCAGTCCGATGGAGGAATCTGGGTGTGGAGGATGCCAGGAGAACACTACCCACCAGAATGTATAAGGCTTAGTGTATCATTCGGTGAAGGAAGGAAATGGTCTGGAACCCATGGTTTTGGAATGGAATGTCCAACAAACTCATATAATTGTGATGGCCAGGGGTCCACATACTTTGGCTATATAGTATATATAAGCCAATTTCCTGTCTGGTCCCAGAAGGGACTATCTTCTGCCATCTTAATTTACTCTATCAAGTCATAAAGTAGGACGACAAAAAACCCATAAAATATTGTCCAACCAGAGATATGATGGGGTATTTTGAAGACGAACCTATGAGGCCTATCAAGTTCAACCAATTATTCTCTTATTGTGTTGATCCAGAGGAGGCAAATGTAAGACCCCTCTGGTGGCAAATTTCCCCCCATGTACCCAAGACTCGAAATATGTGTCCACATATCAGAATAGATCCCTAGTAATCATATTATTTTCTTACTCAGTTGCTTCAGTTTATTATTATTCTGTCCAGATAAAACTCAGCCCTCCCTTGAAGCCCCCATCGAACTTGTGGGGGCTGAACAATGTGAATAAGGAGAGCTGCAGTGTAAAGCATGAAAGAGGGACGTTGCAGCAGCTTGAGATTCTGATGAGATAAAAGGTGGATTTCAGACTACCTTGGACTCCAATAGACAATGCAGCTAGACTGGAGTCACTAAACATTGCTGTATCCTAATAGAGCAAAGCTTAAAATAGCCGGACTACCATAGACTCCAACAGACAATGCAGCTGAGCTGGAGTCACTGATCATAACTGTCCCATAATGAAGCAGAGCTAAGGAGAAGCCAAGTAGCCCACATTGATGCAACAAAGAGGAATTGGACTTTACCCAAAATATTGATTTACATACAATTTTTGTGACCAAAACTGGGCATCCAGACACAAGATCCTGGATGAGAGAACATATATATGATGTACTGTATATTCTGTATATATTAAGTCTACAGTAAATATGTTTTTTGTTTATACATCAGATGCTTTTGGAGGTGGTACCACGTTACTTGCACATGGAGATAGAGCCATGTGAGGAGGCGGGGGAGACAACACGAGAGAGAAGAAGGAGCTCTCTAGGAATCATGTTAAAGGCTGAGGAATATATTCTGAAGAAACCTCGAAGCGAGTTGATGTTTGAAAGGCAAAGAGACAGGCATGGGATGAGCAGGGACCACAAAGGTGAGAAGTCACAAGACGAAAAGAGGCCACAGAGGTCAGGAGATGAGCCAAGGTCACAGATGAGTAGGATCAGACCACAGTGATGAGGAGGCTTAGAATTGAGAAAGGGACACAGTGATTATGATGCTCAGGATGAGGCAGTAATGACGTGGTGATGAGGAGTCCTAGAAAGAGCAAGGACCACAGTGATGAGTAGGCTCAGGATGAGCAAAGACCACAGTGATGAGTAGGCTTAGGATGAGGAAAGACCACAGTGATGAGTAGGCTCAGGATAAGCAAAGACCACAGTGATGAGTAGGCTTAGGATGAGGAAAGACCACAGTGATGAGTAGGCTCAGGATGAGGAAAGACCACAGTGATGAGTAGGCTTAGGATGAGGAAAGACCACCGTGATGAGTAGGTTTAGGATAATCAAAGACCACAGTGAAGAGTAGGCTTAGGATGAGCAAAGACCACAGTGATGAGTAGGCTTAGGATAAGCAAAGACCACAGTGATGAGTAGGCTTAGGATAAGCAAAGACCACAGTGATGAGTAGGCTCAGGATGAGGAAAGACCACAGTGATGAGTAGGCTCAGGATGAGGAAAGACCACAGTGATGAGTAGGCTCAGGATGAGGAAAGACCACAGTGATGAGTAGGCTCAGGATGAGGAAAGACCACAGTGATGAGTAGGCTTAGGATAAGCAAAGACTATAGTCAGGGGCGTAACTAGGAAAAACTGGGCCCCATAGCAAACTTTTGACTGGGGCCCCCCTCCCCTGGGTATTCCGCAACACAGCACTCCCTATAGATAGCACCATACAGCCCCCCTGTAGATAACGCCATACAGCCCCCCTGTAGATAACACCAGACAGCCCTCCCCCTGTAGATAACGCCATACAGCCCCCTGTAGATAACGCCATACAGCCCCCCTGTAGATAACGTCATACAGCCCCCCTGTAGATAACGTCATACAGCCCCCCTGTAGATAACACCATACAGCCCTCCCCCTGTAGATAACGCCATACAGCCCCCTGTAGATAACGCCATACAGCCCTCCCCCTGTAGATAACGCTATACAGCCCCCCTGTAGATAACGCTATACAGCCCCCTGTAGATAACGCCATACAGTCCCCTCTGTAGATAACGCCATACAGCCCCCCTGTAGATAACGCCATACAGCCCCCCCTGTAGATAACACCATACAGCCCCCCTGTAGATAACGCCATACAGCCCCCCCTGTAGATAACACCATACAGCCCCCTGTAGATAACGCCATACAGCCCCCTGTAGATAGCGCCATACAGCCCCCCTGTAGATAATGCCATACAGCCCCCCTCTAGATAACGCCATACAGCCCTCCCCCTGTAGATAATGCCATACAGCCCCCTGTAGATAACGCCATACAGCCCCCCTGTAGATAATGCCATACAGCCCCCCTCTAGATAACGCCATACAGCCCTCCCCCTGTAGATAATGCCATACAGCCCCCTGTAGATAATTCCATACAGCCCCCCTGTAGATAACGCCATACAGCCCCCCTGTAGATAATGCCATACAGCCCCCCTGTAGATAATGCCATACAGCCCCCTGGAGATAATGCCACACAGCCCCCCTGTAGATAACGCCATACAGCCCCTTTGTAGATAATGCCACACAGCCCCCCTGTAGATAATGCCATACAGCCCCCCTGTAGATAATGCCATACAGCCCCCCTGTAGATAACGCCATACAGCCCCCCTGTAGATAACGCCATACAGCCCCCCTGTAGATAACGCCATACAGCCCCCCTGTAGATAATGCCATACAGCCCCCCTGTAGATAATGCCATACAGCCCCCCCTGTAGATAATGCCATACAGCCCCCCTGTAGATAATGCCATACAGCCCCCCTCTAGATAACGCCATACAGCCCTCCCCCTGTAGATAATGCCATACAGCCCTCTGTAGATAACGCCATACAGCCCTCCCCCTGTAGATAATGCCATACAGCCCTCTGTAGATAACGCCATACAGCCCCCCTGTAGATAATGCCATACAGCCCCCCTGTAGATAACGCCATACAGCCCCCCTGTAGATAATGCCATACAGCCCCCCTGTAGATAATGCCATACAGCCCCCTGGAGATAATGCCATACAGCCCCCCTGTAGATAACGCCATACAGCCCCTTTGTAGATAATGCCATACAGCCCCCCTGTAGATAACGCCATACAGCCCCTTTGTAGATAATGCCATACAGCCCCCCTGTAGATAACGCCATACAGCCCCCCTGTAGATAATGCCATACAGCCCCCCTGTAGATAACGCCATACAGCCCCCCTGTAGATAACGCCATACAGCCCCCCTGTAGATAACGCCATACAGCCCCCCTGTAGATAATGCCATACAGCCCCCCTGTAGATAATGCCATACAGCCCCCCTGTAGATAATGCCATACAGCCCCCCTGTAGATAATGCCATACAGCCCCCCTGTAGATAACGCCATACAGCCCCCCTGTAGATAACGCCATACAGCCCCCCTGTAGATAATGCCATACAGCCCCCCTGTAGATAATGCCATACAGTCCCCCCTGTAGATAATGCCACACAGCCCCCCTGTAGATAACGCCATACAGCCCCCCTGTAGATAATGCCATACAGCCCCCCTGTAGATAGTGCCACACAGTCCCCCCTGTAGATAATGCCATACAGCCCCCCTGTAGATAATGCCACACAGTCCCCCCTGTAGATAATGCCATACAGCCCCCCTGTAGATAACACCATACAGCCCCCCTGTAGATAATGCCATACAGCGCCCCTGTAGATAATGCCATACAGCCCCCTGTAGATAATGCCATACAGCCCCCCTGTAGATAATGCCATACAGCCCCCCTGTAGATAATGCCATACAGCGCCCCTGTAGATAATGCCACACAGTCCCCCCTGTAGATAACGTCATACAGCCCCCCTGTAGATAATGCCATACAGCCCCCCCTGTAGATAACGCCTTACAGTCCCCCCGTAGATAACGCCATACAGCCCTCCCTGTAGATAACGCCACATACAGCCCCCCTGTAGATAACGCCATACAGCCCCCCTGTAGATAACGCCATACAGCCCCCCTGTAGATAATGCCACACAGTCCCCCCTGTAGATAATGCCACACAGCCCCCCTGTAGATAATGCCACACAGCCCCCCTGTAGATAATGCCATACAGCCCCCCTGTAGATAATGCCATACAGCCCCCCTGTAGATAACGCCATACAGCCCCCCTGTAGATAACGCCATACAGCCCCCCTGTAGATAACGCCATACAGCCCCCCTGTAGATAACGCCATACAGCCCCCCTGTAGATAATGCCACACAGCCCCCCTGTAGATAATGCCATACAGCCCCCTGTAGACAATGCCACACAGCCCCCCTGTAGATAATGCCATACAGCCCTAAACCCCCCCCTGTAGGTAATGACATGCAGCCCCCAACCCTCCCCCCCCCCCAAAAAAAAACGGCCTATAGTTTGTCCTACAATAGAGATGTATACCCTATCCACAGGATAGGGGATACATGTGTGATCGCTGGCAGCGATAAGGAGAACAGGGGACTGAAAGTCCCCCGAAGTTCTCCATGACGAACCTCGGACTTCCGGCGTCTGCGCAGTTCAATAAAAATGAAAGGAGCGCTGGTCACGCATGCGCACAAGCGCGACCGGTGCACAATTCATTTCTATGGAGCTGCCGACAGACCCTGGTTTGTTATGGAGAACTTCGGGGGGCTTTCGGTCCCCTGTTCTCCTTATCGCTGGCGTCCCAGCGATCGCACATGTATCCCCTATCCCATGGATAGGGGATGCATGTTTTTTGTAGGAACAACCCCTTCAGTGGCGTCGCGCTGTAGCAGCCATAGCGGCTGCTAGCGGAGCCTTCGGCCATGGGGGGGCCGTGCTGGCGGGCGGCATGGGCCCCCTCATGCTGCGGGCCCCGTAGTAGCCGCTACGGCTGCTATAGCGCTAGTTACGCCACTGACTATAGTGATATGTAGGCTTAGGATGAGCAAAGACTACAGTGATGAGTAGGCTTAGGATGGGCAAAGACCACACTGATGAGTAGGCTTAGGATGAGCAAAGACTAGGATGAGCAAAGATCACAGTGATGAGTAGGTTTAGGATGAGCAAAGACCACAGTGATGAGTAGGTTTAGGATTAGCAAGGATTACAGTGATGAGAAGGCTCAGGATGAGCAAAGACCACAGTGATGAATAAACTAAGGATGAGCAAGGACTACAGTGATGAGTAGACTCAGGATGAGCAAGGACCACAGTGATGAGTAGGTTTAGGATGAGCAAAGACCACAGTGATGAGTAGGCTTAGGATGTGCAAGGACCACCGTGATGAATAAACTAAGGATGAGCAAGGACTACAGTGATGAGTAGACTCAGGATGAGCAAGGACCACAGTGATGACTAGACTATTAGACTCATAGGCTCCGGATAAGCAAGAACCACAGAGATGAGGAGGCTCAGGATGAGCAAGAACCACAGAGATGAGGAGGCTCAGGATGAGCAAGGACCACAGGTTCAGGATGAGCAATAAACACAGTGATGAGGAGCCTCTAACTGACAAGTATCAGTAGGAACAGTATGAGCAGGTTGCAAAGAGGTCGCTTTACATCTTTATGGGGTATAATATGGCCCACTTAATGTCCCATAATGACATAGTAGACGTAATAATACAGATGGATTATGTAAAAACAACATAAAATATTATGTTAGCACCCACAATGGGGGTAATATGTCCTACAGGAGTAGCATAAGAAATAAACAAAGCCCAATACTAACATATCACATCCATCTCTCATTCCAGTTCATCGATTTGATGTGGATGTAAAAACCACTTTATATCGAAACTTGGCCCAATGTGCCCCAGAAATCAAGGACTGCGTGGATGCCTGTAATTTCATCACAGCCAGTACGAAGGAGCAGAATGCCACTGGTGCCGTGAGTGTCCTCGTGTTGACTGAGACAGTGCAATATACTTATGGCAGAGCTTGGTGCCAAAGAAGTTCAGGCAGAAGTCACCTGAGTCTTCCCCTTCACTGTTGACCTGTCATCAGCAAGCTACAGACCACTGGAGTCCATGTTTCTCTGTTGAGCTGTCTCTACTGTATTTTTCTACCATTTGTGTCAATGAGAGTTCATCCGTTTTGAGCAGAGCTGAGTCCCTGTAATGTCCCTGGTGGCCTTGTAATTAAGTGGAAGCTGCCCAGTTATTTAATGTACATGTATGATGATGCTCTCTGTCCTACCTTGATTGTCCGGGGCTTCACGCCCTTCCCTGATGGTCCTCCGGTTTAGAGTCCATGCCTGGTAAGCCAGTAGTGTAATGATATCCCTGGTGGTCTAGTGGCTTAGTAATTGATTTTCTTGTTGATCTAGTGCATACATGCATTATGTATGGCCAGGGAGCCATGTGCAGACATCAATGTTCTCCTGACTGGCACTTCGCAGGATGGGACACACAGGCCGATTCTGGTGACCTAGTTAGTTAATAATAACCACGGTGGCCCAGTAGATTTAGTAGATAGTATTCTTTGTGGCCCGGTGATTTATCAAATAGTAATCCTAGTTATACAAAGGATTAAACATAATGATCCCAGGTAGTAACTGGGTTAGTCAATATATCTGGTGGTCTAAGGGCTTAATTCAGAATATCTGTGGGTTAAGTGGGTGAATAATATTATCCCTGGTGGTCTTGTGGGTTGGCTAATAATATCTGTGGCAGCCGAGTGCTTTAATTTATACTATCTCTGGTGGGTGAATAATAATATCCCAGGTGGTCTAGTCAGATAGTCAGTAATGTCTGCGGTGGTCTAGTGACTAATAATATCCATGGTGGTCTAGTGGATAAATACTAATATCACTGGTGGCCTAATTGGTTGACCAAAACTATATATGGTAGTTGAGTGCTTTCATTTATACTATCTCTGGTGGTCTCGTGGGTAAATAATAATATCCCAGGTGGTCTAGTGGGTTAGTCAGTAATGTCTGTGATGATATATTGGCTTATTTAATAATATCCATGGTGGTCTGGGGGATAAATACTTATGGTGGTCTAATGGGTTAGTTAATAATAGTTAATATGTGTTAATCTAGCATCTTAATTCATAATTTCCCTGGTGGTCTAATGGGTGAATAATAATATCCCTGCTGGTCTAGTGGGTTAGTCAGTAGTGCTTTTGGTGGTCTAATGGTTTATTTTAAAATATCCCTGGTAGATTGTTGAAAAAACAATATCACTGCTTTCTAAGGGGTAAGTCAATGACATATGTGGTAGATTACCATCTTAATTCATAATATCCCTGGAGGTCTGGTGGGTCAAAAATATATTTGATGGTCTTGTGGATTAGCCAATATTGTCCAGTGTTCTACTGTATACTGATGATGGTATAGGGCAGCGTTTTCCAAACTGTGGGTCACGACCCCCTGGGGGGGGGGGGTCATGTGAAGACCTCCGGGGGAGGGGCTTGCAAGCCACTCACCGATGTCCCGCTTATGTCTGCTTCCTGATGCAGATACAGTTGAATTAAATGCTGGTGCAAGAGGCTGACTGTTCCTTTCTCCATCATTCACTATGCGGTGAGCAGTGAGTGGCTCGGCACAGAAAGGCGCGATGTAGTGACGTCATCGCGCCTGTCTGTGCTGAGTCACTCATTGCACAGACCAAGGAGGAGAAGGATCTCCTCCACTCGTCGTGGGAACAGGGATAGGTAAGTAATTATTTTATTATATTTCTATTTGGCACTCTGGGGCATTATACTGGGTATGGAGAGGGCAGCCAATATCGGCCAATATACTGTGTGGGGGCAGCTGTGGGGACATTATTCTGTGTGGGGCAGCTATAAGGGCATTATACTGTTTGGGGGTAACTATAAGGGTATTATACTGTGTGGGGGACACTAAGGGGTCATTATGCTGTGTGGGGGCAGCTATAGGGGTATTATCCCATGTGGGCAGATATAGGGGTATTATACTGCATGGTTAGGCACTATAGGTGCATTATCCTGTGTGGATACAGCGATGGGGGGCATTATACTGTGGGGGCACTATAGGGTCCTTATACTGGTTGGTGGCACAAAGGGGTCATTACATTGTGTAGGGCAGCTATTGGGCATTATACTGTGAGGGAGACAGCCTTAGAGGCATTATACTGTGTAGGGAGCACTATAGGGTCATTATAATGTGTGGGCAGGCACTATGTGAGCATTATACTGTGTGGGGCAGCTATAGGGGCATTATATTGTGTGGGGGAAACTATAAGGGTATTATACTGTTGTGGGGACATGAAGTGGGAATTATACTGTGTGGGGGCCCACTGGGTTGGTGGCCACTCAGATGTGTTTCGCCCCCCCACTCATGTGCTAAACCCCTAGCTACGCCTCTGATGGCCAATGATGGACTGGTCGGGTCACATGACCCACCATCAGCGACCATAGTCGGACCTCAGCGACGTACTTCAGCAGGATACCTTTAGCCCGCCCCTTCCGCGACCCGCACAATTATTGTTATTTTCAATGTTGCAGCGACATGTTTTTCAAATGGAGCATCTAACTACGAATGATGTTGACAAACATTAGACTAAATAGGGCTAAGTACGGTAGTCCCAGACAAAAGTGGATCCCGGCCGCAGAAAGTTTTGGAACCACTGGTCTAAGGGTTTAATTCATAATGTCCCTGGTGGTCTAGTGGGTCAATAATATCTTTGGCGATTTTGTGGATTAGCCAATATTGTCTAGTGCTGTAGTGTGTTAGTAATTAATATTGGTGATGGTCTAGAGATGTCCCTGGTGGTCTGGTGTATAAATAACATCTCTGGTGGTCTAGTGAGTCTAATATCTCTATTGGTCTAGTGGCCTAATTCATAATGTTCCTAGTGGTCTGGTGGGTCAATAATATCTATGGTGGTCTTGTAGATTAGCCAATATTGCCAAGTGTTCTACTGTATATTGATGATGGTCTAGGGGCTTAAGTCATAATATCACTGGTGATGTGGTGGGTAAATAATATATATTGTGGTCTTGTGGGTTAGCCAATATTGTCTCCGGTAGTCTAGTGGCTTAATTCGTAATGTCCCTGGTGGTCTGTTAGGTAAGTAATAACATCCCTGGTGATCTGGTGGGTAAATGATAATAACTGTGGTGGTCTAGTAGAGAAGTAATTTTAATATCCCTGGTGGGCTGGTGATAATATCTCTGGTGGTCTAGTAGGGAAGTAATAATAATATCCCTGGTGGGCTAGTCGATTAGTTAATAATGTTGTTCTAGTCATCACTTATCTGTTCAGATTCCAGCATTGTGCCCGCTGCCTGTGACATATAGTTGAACGTCTATTATTCCTCATGAATGGATTGAATTTTTAATATAATTTTTTTTTTATGTTGCAGGAAATGGAAAATTGGGTGACGATTGGGAAGGTGTTGGACGTTCTATGTTTTTGGGTGGCCCTGCCACTGTTTGTGGTGGGAACTCTTGCTATTTTCATTATGGGACATTTTAATAGTGCGCCAGATCGTCCTTTTTCCGGTGACGACCGTCTCTATGAGCCATAATCTGGGAAGCTGGGGATCCGGATCCTCTGCCTATGGGTGTTACTGAGGGTGAGCGAGTGAACTCCGGGACATCTGGGTGACTGACAATGCAAGCCTGGAACCGTCACCCACCTGCGCTGTCCGTCTGGATGGGCGCCATCATATTGTATTCAATGTGACCTAAGTTAAAAATACAATAAATAAAAATTCCATCCATTCCCTCTGTCCTTTACCTCTCATATATAGTTGTTAATTCCACATAATTCTGTCATCATTGGCTTTGTAGGAAATTTCTGGATGTTTTACTCCTTTCCATTCTGGCAAGTTTTTTTAAAAATTCTAAGTAATAATTGTGTGTGTGTCCCTTTAAATAAAATATAATGAGCGTTTGTTACAAGTGCATCCAGTCTGAACAATCCTCTGTGAACTAAACAGTCCAGACTCCTGACGGATATATTGTGACACGCGATCACGACAGGGGAGACATGTGTGCAGCTGATGTGCTGAGTTCACAGGGGGCTGCTTAGGCTAGATACAACTGCAACAAACCCTCAGCTGTGAACAGGGTGGTCTCCGTTTTCATTCAATGACAACAAGCAGGGATTTTAAAAATGATGGTGAATGAAAACTGAAAAATGACGGTTAGCTAATGGACAACCAGTAGTTTTGCTTGACCACTCCCACAACGCCTCGGATTGTACGGCCCATCATAGGTGGTCTACTGTGCCCTACAAGAACCAAAGTGTCAATACTCATTGTAGATACAGGAGCAACCAATAGTCACCAATGAAGAACCACAAAATCCAAAAACATCAAAAACATTTTGATGTGGTAGCCTTTATCAAATATTCTGGACGGCTTAAAGGTGTTCACCAGTTTAGAAAACCCATTATCATAGACCGCATTAGTGAATCCTAAGTTAATAGGGGGTCCTATGTTCAGTATCGAGTAGAGATTAGTTATGAAGAGCGTCTCTCGCTCTGGAGGACACGTCCTTCATGTAACACATTGAACTGAATGGACACTGTGTAATGCTTAATTTCTCCTGTGGTGGTGCTGCAGGGAAATTAAACATTTACTGGAAGATTTCCCCACAGATTACAGTTGATCACTGGGGGGGCACTTAGTGATCATCTTATTGTCAAGAGATCCGTCCATCAAGTAGGGATTGTCCAAAGCTGAGAATCCCTTTAAGGTCTCGAGAAGGTTCATAATTTTGTATTTAATTCATGCATTACCTTCACCACTTGAAGTCTTGTCTTAGTATGTCCCGTCTCCGTCTTGGACTATCCCTTGCTTTTTATCTTATGGGTTGGCTTCTGCTCCGTAGACCAGATGGTGAAATGAGAAACTAATGGTCTCGAATAACTTTCCATCGAATTCTCAAGTCTAATCTTTGAATGTAAAGCTTCAGTCCCTATGGAAAAAGTGACAACAGAGCGAGAGGCCCAGGAGGGTCTGACTCTGGTGACTTCCGATAGGGACCCAGGAACGTAATCGTTGAGCCACAGAGGATGAGCTCTACTCCATGTCTGACACCCACACCATTCAGAAGACCCAAACAGAAGGGAGAACATTCTTCAGAAACACTATGCTGGCCAGAAGATGACCTGATGGCACTTCATGAAATATGTTACCAGGAACCAAATGACTTGTGGCCATGAAGAGGTTAAATAAAGGGTTCTCTCATTGGCACTAATTGGTGACAGCTGTGCATGATCCTTTTATTTGGGGGGGGGGGGGAGTTGGCATCACACACAGAGGGAGATGAAGAGGTTTCGGAAGACGATAGTCTTCTCCTTTCGGATATAACATATCCTGTCTTTAAATAACTCCATCCTTACAAGCCCTCTCCCGCACCTAGTCCATAAGGACAGACTGTCCCAGGAGCTGACACTCAAAACATGGGCTGGAGCCTCTACGTCCTGGTACTTCTCCCCCTCCTGAGCGGTAAGTCTTATTGTTGTCTATGTGTGTGGGTTATATATAGTCTGTGGATTTGGTGTCCTCCTATAGATAGACATGTGTCATATGGCAGGCAATTATTAGCTGAGGGTATGCGGGCGATGGGCAACAAAAACGTCTCACTATATGTGCCGGACATTATGGGTCTAACTGGAACCTCATTTGGAATTCACGTCCTGAAAAACACAGTCCTCTTCTGGGGTATATACCCTACCCACAGCACCCTCATCTATAGGAAATATCCTGCCCACAGCACCCTCATCTATAGGAAATATTCTGCCCACAGCACCCTCATCTATAGGAAATATCCTGCCCACAGCACCCTCATCTATAGGAAATATCCTGCCCACAGCACCCTCATCTATAGGAAATATTCTGCCCACAGCACCCTCATCTATAGGAAATATCCTACCCACAGCACCCTCATCTATAGGAAATATCCTGCCCACAGCACCCTCATCTATAGGAAATATCCTACCCACAGCACCCTCATCTAAAGGAAATATTCTGCCCACAGCACCCTCATCTATAGGAAATATCATGGCCACAGCACCTTCATCTATAGGGAATATCCTGCCCACAGCACCCTCACCAAATGTATATATCCTGCCCACAGCACCCTCATCTAAAGGAAATATCCTGCCCACAGCACCCTCATCTATAGGAAATAT